>NC_084908.1:4401287-4701287 GCF_949316345.1 Pungitius pungitius
GAGAGAGAGAGAGGCTGAAAGAGGGAGACGGTATGTGGTTGTATATGTGTGTGTGTGTGTGTTTTGTGGGGCGCATCTATGAGAGTCTCTTTAAAACGCTCTTTTATTCAGAAGCACACTGTTCAAGGTGAGATGAGGGATGAATTATTCAGAGATATTTCCCATAGCAGGAAAAAGGTGTTTTTGGAGGTTAGACCATTGAAAGGCTGTGTGTGCGTGCGCATAAGTGTATGTGTGTGCCTGTAAAAGAGGAAGAGAGAGAGAGGATGAGAGACAGAGGGGGGGGGGGGGGGGTGTGTTCAGCGGGGCAGCGCGGCGGTGGAGGTGTCTATGACTATAGTTACTGCTATATAGCAAATGATAATTTACCCATGTGCCCCTCGGGCAACATTAAAGTTTCATCATTGCATCTAATTTAACACGACTGCAGCATCTTAGTCAACTACGACCGCAGTGTCAAAGAAAACAGGCGCTGATGGAAATCCAAAGTGCGCCCGCATCGTTTATCCGCGAGGACGTGGTGACACTCGCGTGTGTGACTGAGCGGAGCGCGTGTTTATATTTATTATGCACCACAAACTCACGGACTGTCAGGGGCCCGGGAAAATATGAGCAATTTTCAATGACAGTTGTTTTCTTGGCGGATCATTGTTCTCTGAATGCCCAAAAGACTTTTCCACTTTGCTTCCAAACGAAGAGCTGAATATATGAAACACTATAATAATACCTGACTGGAATCATTTCTTTGTTGCTACATTGGGATGCTTTGATACATGGATGCGGTTGCGGAGATGTTGATTTTGGGTCGACTAAAACAAGCGAGTCGAAAAACGTTGCCGCTTTACGTCCACGTTCGTCCAAAGCGTTCTACTCAATGGTCTCGCGCACGTTCCTGTGAGTGGCTCCTCACCTGATCTCGGGCCCTACGACGAGTGTCTGCGAGCGCCGCTCTGGCCCTGGCGTTGGTCAGATTGGCGGTCGGCTCGCCGTGATGGCCAAGATGGCGTCCCCCACCCCCAGCCTGCCATCCTGGCTGACAGAGCCCCCCTGGACCACGCTGCGCACCAGCATGCCTGAGCCGTCCTTGATAGCGCTCACCGACATCCCTGCCAACACACACACACAGCCACGTGGGCACAGGTGATTGTGGGTTTTGGCCACGCTGCTCTGAATGCATGCCAAAAACCGACGAGACAGTCACTCAAACAACACAACTGACGGCGGGCATAATTAGAATAATCAAGACAGGCACTAAGACGGATTAGCACGCAAACATGGCTGCGCATGTTTGACATTTACGGAATCATCCGTCACAGAGGTACACATTCGCGGACACCCGCGGAGGCGGCAGGTGACTCCAGGGGAAGCACATGGCAGGAGCACAAACACCTGACTTTGGCTTGATCCAATCAGACGCTAGGCGGATTACACAAACAATTAATGCAAACCGGCAGACAAACACACACACACACACACACCCACACACAGGATCACCTACGCGCGCACACACACAGATACACACACACACACACACACACACACATGAACACGCACACACTGCCGAATTAGGTAACCTAGTCTGCGCGCCTGCATTCCTACTTTTCTATCTATTGGGGGACTACGCACATCCACAACACTATGGTCGTACATAATTTGAAGTTGGTCAAAGAAATGACTTTGAGCTTATCTTTTTTTGATCAAATGAATCGTTTATTGATTGTTTTTGTTTCTTTTGGTATTACATTCAAATTACAATACAATCATAGTGCCTGGAATACATGGATGAGGACGCAGACATGACAAACAGAAGACCCACATTTCATGAGAGGAAGACTGAGGTGAGATCATTCCTATTATTATTAACACAGCATCATAAATACATAGTTTTCCTTTTTTACTATAACAAACAGCTTAATGAACTTATAACATATAATTCTCACATGAAAATCTATTTGATTTGACCTCAACAAAACGTATCTGTGGTACCACAAACGTACGTATTCGAGAACAAACAGACAATTCTAAACAGGCTGCGTGGATTTACGTTTGAGACGAGCAAGGCAAGGAAAAAAAAGACCTCATTATGATCCGTTAGAGCTTCTCCGTTAACAACCTGCTCCACGAAGCCATACAGTCCTTGTGGTACAAACCAACCACGCACTTTACGTACTGTGTACAACAGCATATCCAAATATGGGCATTTTCTCATAGGTGCACATCGGATAGAATTGTACTACAAATAGTACTACAACAATATAGCTTGTTCCCCTGTTAATCGGATCTGACAGATACTTTACTTTACTTATTTCTAATATAACCGAATGGACGTTAAGAACAGAACATCTGTCAACCCTCCACATTGGGACATCCATAAAACCACAAATACCTCAGCAAACAGACCTACAATATTTAGAACAGATAACCAAACAAAGCACTGACACATAAAACTGTAGGAAATGACCTTCATTTCTTTTTAATGACAATTACATAATCTCAAGCTTCCACACAAACACACACACACACACACACACAGTAGTGTATGTTTTTTTTCCATGTGCACAGGGCCCTTAGATCAAAGTGCAGTAGCGCCTTACACCTTGCTGTTTTTCCCTCTGTCACGTTTAAACAACCAATAAACTCTCAACTAGAGCATAAACACAAATGTATTTGGAGCTGAATATATACTTGTATGCACCTTATGCTATCCTCTCAGACAAACACACACACACACACACACATCTCTGAGGTCCGAGGAACACATCACTTCACCACTATTCTTCGGGCCGGTCCTCATCACCGCCGTCTATTAGCGTCATTATTGCCGTGCCGGCGATGTACACACACCAAGACACCATCACCATGAGAACGACGGGGAACATACCAAGGCTACGGTTGCCCCGGACAACAGTGATTGTCCTCTCAAAGCTGGTGCGCGGGGGCAGAGGTGGCGCCCGCTGCCTGTAGTCGTCCTCCATGTTGTGGAAACGATGCTGCGGCTGGTTCTCCTGAAAAAGGGATTACAGAGGGCATGAGGGAGTAGCCGGGACTTTTGGATGGATGGTCACGTAACTTTATTCAGGTATAACCATTGTCCCCTGAGGAGGCTCGACAGCCTCCTGTGTTTCCTGCTAATGAGCCCATGTCAGTGGGCTAAAATGCTCGGGTAACCACGGAAACCTGCAGTTCTGCAGAGTGAAGCCGAAGGGTCTTAAAAATTGCGTTCTTTCTACTGACTGTTAGGCAACTGCTTTGGTTGCATTAGGAAGGGTTGTCACATAGAATTCTATTAGACAATGACCTTACTTCTAACTTCATTTATCATCTTGGTAAACATTGTCAACGTGAGTTTATGCAGGTTTCAAGTCGTAACGAATGTTATGATGGTTGACTGCTACTACCACAGTCCTTCTATGTCCCTCCTCTGCATTCCAGACAAGGTAACTTCCATCAATTGGTTGCATGAAAGCCATGATGGCCACGACCATAATGCAATATGGCTACGGCTTTATAAGAGAATTCTACAAATCAATAGGTACCGTTACCATGACTACGTTGGTCAGTCGGTCATCTTCTATACCACTTGTCCTTATAGAGTCACAGAGACCTCAGAGAAAGAACATACAAACTCCACTGCAGACCACCACGATGACTATGTCTAGTTCTTGTGAATAATCTACGGTAAGAAGGCAAACATGGTTACGTTACAGCTACGGAACATCAGGTCGCTACTATTGTCATCAGGAGAGTTTTCATTCAGTTTCTAAACGTGTTGTAAATAAAAAATAAAAAAGCTTTAAGGGTCGTATTAACTAGTTGAAGCCAATTACCTGGACTAGAGCTTACTTTAGTCAGAGGTTGGTGCTACAGGATATGCAGGACTTTAATCTGCCCAGGAAACAGACAGTGAGAGCAGACCCAGCCAATCAGACAAAGGGCTTTCCATAGCTCATGTGGCACATCAACTCTTCTTCAACAAAGGGTAAAAAGGAATAAAACCTTTTTTGAATCTTGCCATTTAGCTTTTCTAATACAATCCTTGAAACGAAATGGAAACATGCTACTGTGAGCATGTTAGAATGCATGGCCCACAGAGTTATAGACTTAGATAGACTTGTTTTTTCCAGTATGTTTGAGTCCTGAACTGAAAATATCTAAGAAAGGCGCAAGAGGAAATTCAGCAAATAATAGTTTAGATATATCTCCTTTGATCAAATATTTCATCCATTTCAAGCCGGGATAAGTACTACGATTGCAGATTTTCTACAAAAAAAGCTACGATGAACCTTATTGTGCACAAAGTAGATCCAACAATTCTTTGAAATAGTGCTCTAACGTCCTAACCTACTATCATCACGGCCTATAAGATTGATTATGTGATTTAAAAAAAAAAGATTTTAAAAACTATTAACTCTCCAGGGAAAAAAACCTTTGGAGTATTTCTGAGATGTAAAAACATGCAGAGAGGAAAACTTCCTTGGTCCCCCCCCAAGGGCACATCACAAAGAAAAAACAGGGCAACCGGGAGAATCGACTTTGAACCTTCACAGAAAGTGCAAGCAGCCCTGAAGTTCTGAAGGTACCTGTGCAACAAGCCGGTCTTTGATGAGAACACACTCCTGCTGCTCTGGGTCTCTCGCTGTGTGTGTGTGTGTGTGTGTGGGGGTGGGGGGGCGTGGGGGGGTGGGTATATTGAGGCTGTACTGCACGCCCTTGTGACCAGGCGCCAATGTCGTGCGAGCAGTAAGCACTTTGCAACGATAGGCATTCGCTGGTAATTAAGCAAAAGTGAGAACAAAAGGGCCGCCTCAATAGGATCGAGTTGAGACCACAATGGAGAAACAAAGTCTTTGACACGGAGCACTTTCTCTAGACCTGGCCTAGTGATACCGATACAGCCGACTCCAAGCTCGCCGCGGCAGAAGGTAAAGGCTGGGAACCAACGCTGTCATGGTAATCTCCTTGGTGCAGCTCAAAATGGCTACGCGGAGAATCCTAAGTTTGTGTGGTCTGTGTGGACCAAGGCTTTGAGTAATTCATTCCAAACGGTTGAAAGTAAAGATGCTCCCACCTGAGTCCAAAGGTTACATACATTAAAGTTTTCTTCTTCTTAATTCATGGACAGAATTACTGATTGGGAACTTTCAAATGTATTTCAGGTAGATTGTATTCACAAACGGGTGTTTCAAAACTATATAAAAATAATCTTTGGTTTTATTCACTATTTTCCGACTACCTTTGACTGTGCAGTGGACAAAGTTCTACTGGTTTTATAAACCACAAAAAAAGTGAACTGAAAGCATGTGAAAATAACTAATAGCGAACAGAAACATCAATAAAGTGTGAATCATTGCATACCGTTGGAGTGTAAGGCGGCTGGACGATGCTGTTGTCCTCGGAGTTGCAGGTGTTGCTGTTGGCCTCCGTCGCCTCGTCTAGCAGGCTGACCTCAGAGGGGTTGTCATCGCAGGAAGCCTGGAGGCTCCTCTCTGAAATGGGCGTCAAGCCGCCGCACAGTTCCAGCTGAGAAAGCAGAATTTTCGCGAGATCAAAATTAAGGACTTCAAAAGGAAAATAAATTGACCATTTGCTTAAAAAAGTGAGGTGAAAGAAGGTGGCTGTAAATTAGACACCTCCCTCGCCTCTCTGCCTCCTCCTCCCTCCCTCCCCCCTCTCTCTCCATCTGTAGTGCGGTCGTAGCATTGTGTTCTCTCAGCTGCATTAAAAATTCAGACAGCCTGTAACTGGATTCTCTTGTTGCTTGTTACTAAGCCACAGTCGACCACAATAAGGGGAAGTAAGGCTTTGCTCTCAAGAAAACAGATGTATCCTTGCCTTACACGCCTTGCTTTGTTTGTTCCCTCCAAATTGTTGGCCGGGCCAAAAACAGAAGTTTCTTATGGGATTTTCACATACTTTAAACATACAGTGGCAGGACATCTTTCCCTGTGTCTTTACATACCGGCAGAGGTTTGGCAACTCCGATGTGGACAGGGCCGTAGCCGGTGGACTTCAGGACGTACACGGCGTAATCCAGGCTGGAGCCTTCCAAGTTATTCTCGTTGACGAACATGAGTCGGTCGCCGGGCAGCAGGCGGCCATCTTGATCTGCCACACCTCCGGGCACCAAGGACCGGATTACCAGAACGGTTTTGGTGGCATCTTCAGGATCCTATAAAAAGGATGGTGGACGTAGAAACAGAATTTGAGATGAATTTGGTGCATTGTGTGCTAGATGAATGCAGGTAGAGGGCAGAATAAAAAGGGACCAGTGAATAGGGTGGTCTCAGAGAGAGGCGACTAGCTGCAGTAGAGATCTTATAGAAAACTTCAAGCTACTCTTTGACCTCAGCCTATTCCAGTCGGTTCTTTCTGCAGGGGGGGCGCACGGGCATGTTGCTGACCTGGTAGTCCAGGATGCTGAAGCCCAATCCCGACTCGCCTTTCTCCAGCTCGACCACCTGAGCATCTCGCTCCCACATTGCCAAAGGAGGAGACATTGGGGGCACGCCGCGCTTGGTGATGTCCTCAGCCGTGGGACAGGGGAGGACACAACCCTGGTCCAACTGGGACCAGGAGTAAGGAAGGAGGGAACTTTTTCAGAGGATGTGTGTATCTAATGTGGTTTATACTGTGTTACACCATTGCCTAACCCCTCCATTCACCCTTTCCCCAATGTGTGCCATCACCTTGTCGTTGAACTCAGCCAGCAGCTCTTTCAGGGTGAGATTGACGTCGTCCTCCTCTTCCCCATCACTGTCGGGAATTGTGGGGGGTACAACGTGGGAGCACACGAGGCAGACGTACTTCGGCAGCTCCTTCAGAATATTGACCACCTCCTTATGTGACTCTCCAATGAGAGGGATGCCATTCACCTGCCAGAAGGATACTCTATTTACATGTGTATAGATAGCATATTCCTATGGTCAGTGATTGGCTGAGCAATACTTTTTTTTAAAGATTTTCAAAAACAACCTGAGAAAACACACATGTGCTTATTACCCATGAATGAAGGGGGAATTTAAAGGCGTATCTCTTTCTATTATTGAGATGAGTGTTCTGACAAAATGCCCCCTCGAGGTTTATATTTTCCAGTTATTTTGGTCTTTGGATGTCGAGCAATTGGCGGCCACAGTACATCAAGTCACAGCAGGAACAATTAAAGCCGGAAGCGGGAACTAAACCGAGCGCGGCTCATTTAAAAACAGTGTCGTTGCCATGCGGATGTCGTCTGTGTGAGATCAAAGGGGTTGAGCTGCGACGCAGGTGTTTGCTTGCACGCTCAAAAGAGACACTGACGACACAAGACCCTTTGCATTGTTTCCTAGACAGCGAGCAAAAAAAAATACAGAGCGTTGTCTGAGTTCATCTGAGTGGTTGTCATGGTGACCGAGGGGGGGCAAACTCAAATGCACAGAGTGACATATACACACGCCCACCTTCTAATGTCGCATGCTGTGCTGTAAAATGCAAGTGTTAACTGGTGTTGTTTCCGATATATGTCTTTAAAATGCAATATGCCCATTTACTGTATGTGAGAATGGGACGTAGTCACTGTGATGGTTTGTTGACTACGACTTTGAAGCTTGAAGTTTGGCATTGCGGATGTCGCCATCTTGGTATTTTGCAACCAGAAGAAGACAAAATTTAAAAAATCATAAACAGCTACATGACCAACCAGTAAACACTTGCTACGTTTGTACAGAAAATGAGTAAGAAAGAAGAATTCATTCGTCAACTTACATTTACTTGTGACTACTCCATTGCTTCGTTTTAGTGGTCAGTGCAAAACCTCTCAGTGGATTTGGTCAGTTATGTTTAAATGGGGGTTAGCCTGCCATTAGCATCCTGCTAGGTGGATTTGAATGTTTATGTCCGTATCCTGGCTAGAGTTGAGTTGGAGGCGAGTCGGTTACCTCCAGTATCTGGTCTCCAGTAAAGATCTTGCCGCTTTGGCCAACGGGGCCCTCAGGTAATACGGAGCACAGGTAGTGATGTCCCGCCCGCGCCTCCAGACTGATGCCGAGACCACTTGTATCACTGAAACGCTCCAGCTGACACACCTAAAGAAGAAGGAGGGGTTTTCTTCTTACTTACTTAAATTACTTAAAATTAAACAAAACAAATTTCATTTAGTACAATGCTGATTTTCTATGCATGTCATAGTCAATTTTAATCAACGAAATGTACCATGACTTCATATCGCTGTCCGACTGCATTCTGCCACCTCTTTCTAAGGTCCTCTTCCTCAGCCGGAGTCAGTTTCACACCTGTGAAATGTGCAAACACATAAAAGACAATCACCCTCAACTCACACATTGTTCCACATTGTTCCAGGGCCTAGATGATCAAATCAATAAAGAAGGGGACCCTATATGAAAACCACTTTATTCTTCTTGTGACAAAGCAATGTCATCCACTCAGAAAACACACACACACACACACACCACAGGCACAAACGTTCACACCATTTTGTGATTATTGGCATACAAACGAGACCTTGCTGCAATCAGGGCTTATTTGGCTGTGCTCTCTAATCAAGCCGAGAAAAAAAGCTTGTCTAAATGAAGCGGCATATGCAGGCGGAGCACGGGACAAATCCTCCCGAATGAGCTGAATTAGTCGGATAAACACGAGACCAAACAACGCTATATATAGACTCTCACAAAGAGCCCCGCTTTGCTGCCACATCGACGATTTCCCCAAGTCCAATCAGCATATCTGGGCACCCTGTCCGGGAATTGGGAGCTTACCGTTTATGTAACTGTGTCTGGGGCGTCCGTTGGCGCAGGCCGCTCGCCGGGAGATTTCACGCAGGGAGCAGATTCCTGGGAGACCGGGTGTGGGAGGGTGGGGACAGGTTTTGAGCCCAGACATACAGGGATCCAAACACTCAAAGCGTTGCTCTATTTTAAGCAGGTAGCAGAAAGTAATTTACACTTGACATGTAATACCTGTGGATCCTTACTAGCACAACAGATGATCTCAAACGAACCTGTCTCTTGGATCCTGTTGAGGCCCAGTCGGTAGGGGTTGCCCTCGTGGAAGCTGTGGGAGTGTCGCAGAGGGTGCAGCGGAGGGACCGGGGGCAGGATGTGACTCAGGCGGACAACCTTCCTCAGCAGCCTCAGTCGGACCAGGGGGCCCGTCCTCCTCAGCACCTCCAGGGCGCGCTGCTCGCTGCAGCCCTGCAGACTCGCCCCGTCCACCTGAGGGGGGGAGGGGGGGTGATGAGACAACGTATCAGTGAGAAGCAAAGATGCGAAACCGTAACCGCTACGATTGGGAAGGGAAAATAGTTCAGGCTGTTTGTCTCAAGGGTAACCAAAGAGAAGCGTTCTGCAGGAACTCACAGATAAGATGATGTCTCCGATGTTGATGCGTCCATCTTGATCCACGGAGCTGCCTTTCACTATGCTCTTCACTGTCACACCGGCGCTGTAGACTGTGACAAGCGAGAAACAGTAAGAGGACCACGTTCGTACTCACACATCATCAATAATGCCCCACATATGGCAAGTAGCATTTAGCATTCATAACTTTGTTTCCAACCAAGCTTCCACACAAGCTGGGAATACTGATGACCAGCCCGTTTACCTGAGTTTAGGTCACCTATGTAGCTGGAAATGGTGAATCCCAGGCCCCGGCTGTTCTTAGTGAACTGCACGCTGAACTCACATTCGTCCCTCAGGTCATTGTGCTGGTCAAGAAGTACATATGTGTAAAAAAAACATTGAGGGGATATTAAAGCTTTTCTTTTTGCAGAAAAAGTTTGCATTTGACTGTTTTATTATTTCCAACCTTTCTGTCCAAGCTGTCCTGGCTGAGAGCACGAGAGGAAAGGTGGTTGTCCGTGGCAACATCCCTGGCAATAAGCAGTTTCACCTTGGTACCAGCATTCCGCAGCACCTGTGGTCATACGTAAACGTGGCATTACATGTCATTCATATTAAAATTGAAAGAATATATATCGGTTCGTTGTCTGCGCCCTTATTGATCCTTTTTAGGGGAGTGGCTTTGGTGAATTCATTGGTAAAAGATTTGGCAACCCTGGTCTTGGGTTTTCCGGTTGGAGGATTCTTACGACCTTGCACACTCTTGCTATTTCTCAGGACTACCAACCCTACATTTAAGAGGCAGCTGCCCTTTAGGAATAACTTAGGCCGGTGTGTGTCGTCCTCCAATGTTGATCCCACCTTTTCCCAGATACGGAGAGACTGGGTGAGAGCTGTTATCATCACAGGTAAAGACATCAGAGACACTCACCTGTGCCACCTGTTCGCTGTTCATGCCCGCCAGATCCGTGTCTCCGATGCGCAGGATCTGATCGCTGCTACGCAGGCGCTTATCCTGGGGAACCCCAAACATTGTACAGTTTTAATCTATTCAAATGTTTCCCCGGACTTTACCGAACACACTTCAGTTAAATAAAACATTGGTGTATGATGATGGTTCCAAGATTGATTTTTCGGAAGACACTTATTTTTGGTGAGAGTTCGGGGAGAAGAAAGAAAGCACTTGGGGACAGTGGGGTCCATCTCATCCTACTCTCTGCAATGAAGCAAAAAGGCAAATTGCTTAACATGCTAAATAGGGTTGTTGATTGGCAGGTGGATTTACCCTTCCAGCAGCGCCACCAGGAAGTATGGTCTTCACCATGACACCTGTACTCCGTCCTCCTATGATGCCGAAACCGAGCCCTTTCCCATCGTTAATCAGCTCTATCATCTCCACATGACGCCTCTAACATGGCAGCGGTTCAAAGAAGAGGTAGGGAGAAATAAATTAGAGTAGAATTGAGAAAAATGAAACAAGTGTCCAAGCATGTCGGATTTTTGTTGTTAATCTACATCCAATTTTTTGACTGTACCTCGTGAGCGATGGCAGACAGGTTTCGCCCCATCGACATGGTGCGGGAGATTCGAGGTGGGGTGCAGTACTGCAACAACAAAATAAATGTCATGGGTATAACAAAGCCAGCATGATATGACATTGAGTTGGCCGGGCCGCCTCTTCAATTCACCTGACACCTTCAGACAATGTCATATCCAACTATGTTTGAGTTTTAAGGTTTTAAGGTGATATTATAGGGATATAATATAAGTAATTTATTATAAGAATATACACATATATGAACACATTTGGTTGGTTCATGGACTTCAAGAATAATGCTTATTTTTTACCAAACAACATCTCATTAAAAAGGTTTATTTCTCCTCGTACCTGTGATTCAGTGGGAACGCAGTTGTCTGGGTAGATGTCTGAGAAGGACAGATCCAGCGAGTCCAGGGAGGAGATCCTGTGAACGGATCTGGCGTTGATGGGCCCCCGGTCCTCCATGGCCCATGTGTAGGAGTCGCTGTGGCTCAGCGCCTTCGCGTCCACCGCCACACCCTGGCAAGGGCCACAATTCATGGACACGGACTTTGCAATCTTTCCCTGGTAGGATTGAGAGAAGGATAAGTGAGAAGGAGGTTTTAAACCGTGGAGTGAATGGATTGGATGCAAGTTGAAGCAGATGGGTTTGGTGAATGGGATAGAGAGAGTGATCAGAAATACGATAGAAGGATTGACGAATGCGAGGGAAGGGAGAAAGACAGATTAGGGAGAAAATGGATGAGGGAGATAAAGAGATGGAGAAAGGGGGTTGATAGAGGTGGAGGCATTAATTGGAGAAGCAAGATATGGAAAGAGAGAGAATAGGCCCAGACAGTGATGGAGGGAAAGAGAGAACAAATTGAAAAAAGGAGGGCACACATGAAGGAAGATGTAGGACGGAGGATGAACGAGTGTTAGCTAAAAAAAGAAGAACAAAGTACAGAAAGACAGGTTTAAAATTGAGCAGAGTGGGAAAAGATAGAAGAGCAGGAACGCAAGGACTGAGATAAAAACCACAATGTTTAAAAGGTAGTTCTGATGCATATATATGCTCTGCATGCTACTTCATTCTAACCATTTTGACACTAGTTGGCACAGCACTATCCCAATACTAATAAAACTGAACTTTATATAATAACTGGGAGTTTTGAAAGATACAAGACATTGAAAAGGAAATTGTGTCAGTGTCTGTCCTGATAAAAATCCAGAAGCCATTGACATGATCCAGTGCTTTGTTTCCTGGAATGCAGAGATGCTAAATGGCTCGAGGCACACACACAAGGCACATAAAGCTAATGTAATAATCCTTGTGTGTGTGTGTGCGTGTGTGAACCCTGGACCACAACAGACATGTTCATTACTGTTGACAACAGTGGTGGACGGAAGGAGTACTGAAAGAATACAAAGGGTGCCATTTAAAAGCTGTGCCATGAATCAATCCATTTCCTGAATCAGCTAAAGCCAACACCATTCGTTCCCAGTCAGTCGACACTTGATTCCCTGGATCCAATTTATTTGAACAAATCCGACAGCATCCGATCGATTGGCAGCAAGCAAAACAAATGCTCCCAAAGATCATGTTGTTTGTAAACCAAAAGATGGTCAACAAAGGACTGGACTCAGGACTTGTTTTGGGACCTTATTCTGCAATAATTCCTGAATCAGAACTTGACTGCATTGTATTTCCTGTCTTGACCCTGGACTTGACTGTCTCGATTTGACTTGGATGATTCCTTGTCTTTACTCCAGAACTTCCTGACTCTGGACTTGACTTCAGACTTGTGTGTTTTAAGCAGGATTTAACTCAGACTACACTGGTTGACTGGTGGAAGTACTACCATGAGGAAGTCACACTGTACACGTATATACATCATGCATATATATGCATGATGTATATATACACACGAGTAGGCTGAAAAAGCATAATGACAGTCTTACAGATGACTTATGCCGGCTCCTCAGTATGATACTCTCTCCTTCTTCTCTCTCCCCCTCTTTTTTTCTCAGGGCTTTAGTGGTAAGCTTAGGTAAGCTGATTATTCATCCAGTTTGGTTGGCGCATTCAGTATTTTGGGAACGATTCAGACTGCTTCCCCACCATTCTATACAAACCAAAACACCCACGCAGTCATGCCCGCTGCGTACCTTCGCCGGGGGCTTCCGCTGAGCTTGCTGTAAGCTGAGTATATTATGGAACAGGGGGCTCTGCAGGACCGTCTTCAGCAGGGAGAGTTTCTCCTGCGTGGGGGCCTCTCCTCGCTCCTTCAGCTTGGCTTGCAGTCTCTCCACGGCCTCCAAGGCCAGCTGAGCATCTGCGCGGAAAGAGCGGATCATTTTGAGTCCCTCAGAAGCAGGGTTTCTCCACATGTCGTAGCTGCTGCTGCTGCTGCTGCTGCTGCTGCGGGACCCTGACACAGACCCGGACCTTTGATAATAAGCTGTGAAATGCCAGGCCTTAATTGAGGCAACGGGGAAATACACTCTCAAGTCTTTCAACGTGACTTTGCTGAAAAGCTGGTCATTAGACTCCAGGGTGTTAAGTATTAAAACAATCTGGTTTGGGGAGTTTTCCTGACAAAGTTACTAAGTTTCAATTTGAAATGATCGTGGGGTGACCAATAACTTTTATTCAAATCCCGCAACGACAGGGAAAGCAAAGGCAAACAGCTGAGGTGTTGCGTCAGGTCGCATCACCCTTGTTTATTCGGCGGGGCCGCAGCTAAAGAGCACAAGCCACACTCAAAGTAATTGTACCTGGCAGAAGGTTAAGACCCTGTAAACTCTTCACCGGCAAAGTTTTGACTACCGACCAGACTGCGAGTTGTGTGCCACCTGTGCGTGTGACCCCCCCTGTCTGGCTACAGCAAGCCCACGCCTGACACCTTGAATCGTAAGCCCTTTGATGATGATCATGGCAGGGGGGCTGGGAGGGGGAGGAGGGGGTTGAGCTTTATACTGGATCCGCAGGGTCCTCGGATGCACTTACCCATCATTTCCATCGGGCCCCTCTGTGTATGGTTGTGCAGGGAGGGGTCGAATCGTGTCTTTGGGACTTTTTTTCAGTTTCAGTTACATTCTTCTCTCCTTGGCGCCTACGACATGAACACACACACACACACACACAAAATGTGGATGTTATTAAAAATGTGCCAAGGTGATCCTCATTATTACAATTAAAGCAGGAAAAGAAAGTAACAGGAATAGTTTGTGTGTCTACATGTGTATCATTTCACCTCTACACCCTCCCTACCAAGGCCTGCTTGTTTGCTTGTCAACTAATACTCTTTAGCCGGATTTAGATCTTCTCCAAGAGGGCTTTATCAGTCAGTGACGGTAATTAACAGCGACACACACAAGGGCCTCCCATTCATTCCGTGAGGGGGGAGGGAATAGCCTGTATAGCATCAAAGCATGATATCAATGACATGATTTGATTTGCAGGGGGAAATGACAACGTCTCATCTGCAATCTAATTAGGGGGGGGGGGGCAGTGAGGGTATGGCAGCATTTACACGCCCTTCACAGCGGCAAATTCAATCTATATATCTAAATACCTGTTGCTGTTAAAGCGTTGCGGTCAGAATGATAAAAAGAAATCATTACAAATGAATGATTTGCAGCGTTTCCGTGGGCCCTTTAGGCACCGATGTGACATCTAATCAACGAGCCGATGAGCTCACTTCTTTAGAAATGACCGCAGCGCATTCGAGTCATCACCGTGACGAACAGACGGACAGTTTCACAAAGCCTCCTCTCACCTCCATTGCTGCGCCGGTGGGCTCTACATCAACAGCCCCCCCCCCCCCCCCCCCCCGCCCCCCACCACCACCACCACCACTCTGCGCACAGCTCCCCCCGAGCGAGCGCAGCGCGTCCAGCGCCTCCTCCTCCGGTCCGCAGGGAGAAAATGTACCTGTGGAAAGTAGCTTGGAGACCGCTTCCCCGATGGGACAGGTCACAAAGGCTTCATTGGACGACGGCGAGACATCGGGAATCGCGCTGTGCGTCCCGAGGCTTGAGAGCGCGTTCCGCGCAGTGCGCATGTCACCCTTGTGATCTACAGGCAACAAGTGGCTCATCCCGGCTGCCGCTTTAATCCTGACAAATGCGTTTCAGTGGGACACTCTGCAAATAGAGCTTGTTGGCGGAGGCCTCAAATGAGGCAAGTGGGTTTCGTTCACTCCGTTTTCTTTGTGTATTTTAGAATTCTGTAAATAAACTCACCCGGAACATGAATACTTGTGACTCCAAACCAATAAAGGGCAGGCTCTGCTCTACGACTCATTATGATAACAATAGCAATAGTCATAGGTAAATACTGTAGCGACTCTCGCTAATGAAGCTATGGACAATGTGCTTTCCTTCTGATTTTATTGTCGAAAAACAGGCTACTGTCGGCCGTAAACTACGCCGAACAAAACCACACCATCGCTCTCCAAAACAACAACAATTCCCGCGTCCTCTCACTTAACCCCACCCCCCAACATCACCACAACACATCCCCATAGGTGGCACTAAGATGAGTGACATAACATTGTGCGCTCTTCACTGAACTTCCCAAAACTCTGTAAAGTGCAACGCCGCTCCAGAACATGCAAACAACAGTCCGTTACAATATGATAAGAATAAAGTTAATTAATATCAACATTCCAAAGAATGAATCTATAAAAACAAAGATAATCACATTTCCATTCCTGCTAATTTGTTTTTTTCGTGACTGGGGGGGTTTAACCCAGGGTTCGAAATGAGGGGAATCTGGGGGGGTCCCGGACCCCCTATATGTCATTAGGGACCCCCAATAAGAATTTATTTTTAGATTTTGGGGGGTCCCCGACAAATATTTTTAACATTAAAAATGATATGTCTTTAGTGACGTTTTATATTTATAACAATAGTTTATTTATTTCCTAACCCGAATGGGCAGCAATCAGGGCAGCCAATAGCATCACAGATAGTTGTTGTGCTCTATGACGCAGACACGTAGGTTATTGTTGAACGCGGCAAAAACGAAGCCTCACAAAGAGTGAAATCCCTCATGAAAATCCTGTAAGTGCTTCGATTATGTTTATATCGCCATAATAATTGCTTATTATAGTAAAATATTTGGAGTTGGTGTTCCTATATCAAGACTATATCAAGAGTGCGTTTGTCAACGTTTCTTGCTGTACGTGAATGAAGCCAAACTGCCAGCTAACAGCAGACATGTAGCAGTTAGCTAGACTAGTTATTCAAAGCTAGCAAACTAACCTAATTGTCCAGTCAGTGATTACGAAAGATAGCGAGGACTTAATGTCTACCGGTATATAATTTTGCCTGCAGTATATAGTGTAGCAAGGTAGTCTTAAGTATTTTACATTTTAGGGGACCCCCCCCAAGAGTCCTAAGCCATTTCGAACCCTGGTTTAACCTCAAACTAAGAAATCTAATCGGTCGAACGAGGTCCCACTTTGACCTTGGTTTGTGGGTATTAGGTTGAGGGTGCGACCACATTTGCCTTTACAAACACCAACAGAAAACGCCTTACAGTTGGGGCTCCTTAAGCCAATGTCATTTCCACAATATCCAACAATATCATAAAACGTCCTCGCCATGAGCATTTTGGGAGCCCCTGTGCGCTTTCACACGGCAGGTGGAGCCCTCGCTCCAGCGATTTAAGGAGCATAGTCCAGTTCCATGTTTTCCACCACACACCCCCATTTCATGACCCCCCCCCCCCGCTCCCCTCCCACCTCCTCCTCGGCTCCCCGCCCGGCTGCAACGCAACGCTCCTTTCGCCGGGCTGCGCTCTATCAACCGAGCATCCACCGCGCCTCCAAATTGGTTTGTCATTTCTGACCCCTCTCTCTCTCTCTCTCTCTCTCGCGCTCTCTCTCTCTCTCTCTCACTGTCTGCGCGTGTGTGTCTGTGTGCGTGTGCGTGCGTGCATGCATGCACACGTGCGTGTTGACCACGGTCCTCTGCTCGGCTGTGCTCTGCGCCTGTGGACTTCAGCAGAAGTCAGTAACAACATAAAGGCAGCCGCGGAAGATAAAGAGAGAAAGGGGAGGGAGGGAGGGAGGGAGGAAGGACGGGACACACAGACACAGAGAGAGAGGGAGAGAGAGGGGAAGAGAGACGCCTCTATCCTCCTCCAGCACTCCACTGGATTTAGTGCATTTGGACGGACGCGATCTCCTTATACCTCCACCCAAGCACGCGCAGCCGTCGGTTTATTACACCCTCAGCTCCATCTCCATCCTTTCTGTCGGTAAGATTTACCCGCGGTTGTTGTTTTTTATTTTTACATGTGTCTTTTTTTTATTGCGGCAACATTTAACCACAGAACCGAGAGCCGATCGGTGACATTATTAAATCGACTGGGAAAAATATATTTCCATCCGAGATCCGGGGGACTGTATGAAAAAAAGAGAGGGTTTGTTCCCGACTCCTCCGTACGCTGGATGTGTTTGCGCCTGTACCTCTCCGACTGATGCCACGGTAAGGAGCCACTCTCTATTCATGCACATTGTCTTCTTTTTTTTTTGGCTGCTGAACGCCATCACACCCCCGCGGTCATCGCATGGGATCGCTGTAGATACGGCGGGCGGACTTCAGCTTCTCACGGATGCCCAGCATGGGAATGTGGCCTTGTACTTCAGGGGGTGCGGAAAGTGGCCCTTACAGGACCCGGATGGTGGCTGGGGTGTTGGGGGGGGGGCAGTTCGCTCTATTCGCGCACATGATGCTCCGGCGACTTGTTGGCCGGATGGGGCGTCGCTCCGATGTCGCCGCGAGGCGAGGTGACGGGGCTCGTGACACCCATCACCCTTCCGAATAATCAATGCGATCATATCGTACACACGGTTGTCATTCTGTGGCCGCGTGCGTTTGCGACCCAAACGAGGGGGTGAGATGAAAAACAGAGTGTATCGGAATGCGGTTAGCTCATTTTGTGCCGCGCCGGGCCGCGGTCCGGAATCCGGAGAGATAATAAAAGAGCCAGTGTGGTCCTCCGGGACGCGTCAATCGTGCGCATTCACGGGCTGAGAAATAAGAAGGAGCTACGGCTCTTTCTTCCAGGGTAGTGGGTGTTGGGCGGAGGGGGGGGGGGGGGAGGCAGATGACCTTGATGTGCAACTGAGATCTACTGAAGGTTGCCCAGTTCTTCGATCTTGACCTGAAACTGAGAGGAGCACCTTGCCTCAGACCCCCCCCCCCCCCACCCCCCCACCCACACCCTTACCGCTCCCCTCTCCCTCATTCTTTCTAAAATCCCACACTGATCTCATCATGCCTCCACGCTGATGATAATTGACATGATTTACTTCTGTTGTGGGCTGCACATATATGCACATATCTTGCAATTGAAGCTGCCCACAGTGGCTGCTTGGGTGGTTGCGCCCCCCCCACACCCCACTCCCCCCTTTTTGCAAAGCAGAGAATATATATTGTGTGTGCAAACGTTCAGTGTCACAGCGGTTTTTGAGGCGCTGTCGGTTGAAGCGGCTGGACAGCATGTGTGCTCATCCTTCAGGGCTGCAGGTGAGAGGAGGGTTTTTGGGGGGGGGGGGGGGGGTTCGAGGGGCTTATCTGTCTGAGAAAATTTGACATGGATTTGCTTCGCTGCCATTTCGGTGGCTTTCGCTCTAAGCGCCAACCTGTCTCCAAGGAGATTATTGTGTTTGTGTGTGAGATGGATATCACTAAATCATCTGCTGAGCAGGCCATCTGCTTGTGTCTTAAGTGATGCTCTTTGTTTGAAACGGTGGAGAAAGAAGAAAGGAAAAACAAAAAGTAGAAGATGTTTTTCTGTCCAAATCCTGACAAGGTGACTTTTTGTTTGGTGAGGAACAAAGTTACTTGCAGTGACTTTTTTTCCTTTTGCCGTCGATCTCCAAACCTACTCGGGGGGATGTTTTAAGGGGCAATGGCCTGTCAGGATGTAAATCAGACATCACAGCGCAAACTCTGGTGTTCAAGAGCCACGTTGAGCGAAGACGCCACGCGGACGCTTTTTAAAAATAAGAAAAAGGTCCCTGGAGCTGTGCGACTTGCAAAAGGCAGCAGTCCCAGCATCCTGCTTACAGTCTGTGTCACTACTTGTACCAGGTCACCGATCCGTTTCACTTGTGATGTTGCCTCGAGGAGATGAAAGCCCCTTGTTAGAAATGGAAGGTGGGTGGGGGTGGGGGGGTCGGGATAGTTCTGCTAATTCGAGATTGTTTCGCTTCATCGAGCTGGTCTCACTTTCCTTGTTTGGAGCTGTTGATGCAACACAATATTTGGTTTGAATTTAGACGGCGCCCCCGAGAACCGCGCGGTGACCCTGTAATGGATGCAGCGTGTGATTTGAATATGGGATCACAGATTAAACATACAAAACCTCCAGATGATCAAAACATAACTTGGCACATCACGCACACACTTGTATATTAGACAAGGAGGCACATAATCCGTTTTTGGAGCGCCGGAGTCTCTATTTCCATCGTAAGCGGCGTTATCGGAGTCCAACTTCCACGCCTTGTGCAATTAATTCAGTTTCAATGGGGCGTACAGAACCTAAGGGCCCGTTTTCCCACTCTGACAAGCCTTGTTTCATCAAGACTTTGCAGTTCCAGTCGTGTGTTGGTCATTGGGTTCATTTAAGCTCAGCGAGGTGAAAGGCGTGAGTGTCTGAGTGAGGGAAACTGAAGGTGGTGTTCATTGCACTCATAGAGACAACTGAGGCACTCCTTCACAAATGCATTTGTCAATCTGGTGGCTGAAGCTGTTCGAAAGAAGAGTTCGAAAGAAAGGGAAGCTGCCAGATTTGATTTCCTAACCCAATGGTCGTGTGCCAAGTTTGACCTCACTTAAAATAAGAAAAAGGCCCCCCTCTCTCTCGCCCGCGAGACAACTCTCCCCCGTTATTGAAGGAACGAGGCCGGGTCCTCGGCCCGTCTTCCTCGTCCACCTCGAGCTATCGGCCATGTATTAATGTACCCTCCCTCCTACCCTCTTCCCTCCCACCTCACGGCGTCGGCTGACTTTCCCCCGCTCTGAATGTGTGGAGCCGGCCTCCCATATCATTCCGGCCGGTTAGCGGTGGAGACCACGCCAGAGGGCCGCGCCATTGCCTCGCTACCTGATTGTGTAAGAATGGACTGGGAGGGGGGGGCGACCAGCAGCCAGTCGGCTGTCAGATCTCACGGCGTTCGCCGACTCATTGCCCTCCCCCCCCCCCCCGCGGCCTCCAGAGAGAGATGTCTTGGTCCTCCCTTAGACATCGAACGGTCGGACGGCTTCCTGCTCAAACCAACAGGGCCCATTATCTGAATCTGTGAGGCTAAATCGGCCGTGGTTCCGAATCAATGAGTCCAAAGCAGAGGTCAAACAAAGAAAGATGTTCCAGAGAGTGTTGGCTTTAACCTGCTGGCATGGGATTTTAGACAGATTTTTTTGTTGTTGAAAGAGTTCCATATTGTAAAAAGTGAGATTTTCATTTCTTCATTATGAAGCTGGTTTGCTGTAAAAAATACTTTGAAAGAACCGTTAAGCTCAATCCACACACACAGCCTGTATTCAGACTGTGTGTCCTTGAAACGAGCCATAGGGTTTTTTTTAAGACCCTCATTGCCATTTCACCCCAAATCTCCGATAATAATAATAATAACAGAGTTTCCTTGAGATAATTGCCACAAATAGCAAAAGCAGAGGTGTTTTAACTGGTTGGAAAGCCCTCAAAGGTTTGATTGGGTCTTGTTTTTAATCAGTGTTTTGTAACAGCCAAATTAAAGAAAGCCTAAGGACCACAGGTTGTGATCCTCACCACATAAAAATGATTGAGAAATCCATCAGTGTAAATTAATTCCTCGAACCACCAGCCGTTTATTAGCACATGTAAATTGTGCAGATGAGGTAATGTCTTTGGCTCGTGCCCACTTTGTACTTCCTGCCACATTCCTACCATAAAAAAAGGAACCGGGTATTGAATGTGATGAATTGACCACTGTTTCACTAAAAACACGAGCTGATGGCTCACACCTCAGCATTCTGTTGCCTTTCCTTTGGAAAAAAAAATCAAAAATCTCACAGTTATTTTCTTTTTTCAAAGACGGACTGACATGTTTCGCTTTGACCGGCCCACCCGTTGTTTTTCGAGGCGGCCTCTGAATATTTAATGTCCAGCTCCACACTATCGTCAACTTTTGTTCACGGCTTCGTTGGCAGCGTAACGCCTTGTAGCGCAATCCTGGAGCCCCTGGAGCCCCCCCCGGCCCATCTATTATCTGCCTGTGTACAGTTTAGCAACGCCTATCTAACTGAAGTCGTGAAATAGAATTTTGGAAAAAGGCCCAAAACTCTTCTGTCTTTCGTCCCTGACTCGCATGTTTAAGCAGCTGCTTACGGCCACGCGTCCGGTTGTCTTTTGCAAGCGTCACTCACTCGGTAGCTGTTGTTGTTATGCCCCTTTGTACAAAGAAAGAGAAATAACGAACAGTCAACACATCTCCTGCTCACGCTCCTCATATTTGCCCTTCACCTCGTGGCGCCACACTCCAAGCTGTCAGCGCTCGGCGGCTTTTTATTCCCACAGACGCCCTGAACACACATCAATGAGGCGCACATTGACAAGCACCAGTCTCTCTCTCACACACACACACACACTTATATGCGCAGCCGGCAGATGTATATTTACTGACACACACGGTGCCATTAGGGAGCTGAATGGAGAATCAGTGTACAAGGCCAGAGTGATTGGAAGAAAGCTCACTCCAAGGCCCGCCGATTATTTTGGTCTCTGCAGGAAATCATTTACAATAGTCCTCCACCCCCCCCCCCCTCCTCCTCTTCCCCAGATGCAGTCCATTTAAACAGCGCGAGCTGTGCATTACACAAGCGTTAAAGTCAGTCACCACCAGCGTCCATGAAAGAGTGTGTGTGTGTGAGACTTTGTGATTGTTATCTGTGTGTTGTTTGTGCGGTCAACTGTGGCGTGCTGCGGAGGCCCGGGCCCGTTGAGAGAATGGGGGGGCTCGGAAATGAGACGCACACAATGTGATGCAACACGGCGGAGCAGATTTGAATTATGGGGCAGTGAACAATGAGGTCATCGGCGGGCTGGGGGCGTGAGTCTCCCGGTGCCGCGACGTGACACACGGCTTCTTATCGATGCAGGAAACTGCAGCCGGATTCGGGGGGGGGGGGGGGGAGAAACAATGTTGTTGAGGAGAAAGATCGGAATAAAATGACTGGGTTGGTTGACAATGGGAGGGAAATGCTGGTTTGATTGTAATGGCGTTGTATTTCGACTATGCTTTACTTCTACTTCTACAAACCCCCCCCCTGCCCTCCTTCCGGCTTTTCAATGCGCTCGCCTCTAACACGCATCCCACTGCATCCGCCGATATTTTCCGTATCTTTTCCTTCTTCTTCAGCAGATTGTCCACAATCAGTGTCTGCTGTAATACCATCATCCCCCGGCCCCTCTTAAATTTACTGCTTACTGGGCTTTTACTTTAACTGCATTACGTACATCTTGCACTCCCTGTTCATCTGCTTCCTTTCAACATAAACCGAGCAGAAAGATCCAACTCAACGCGCTGTGATGCGATGCGACTGGCTGTTTGATGGCGAATTAAAAAAAAAAAAAAAAAAAAAAAGCTACACCTTTGTCGTTTGAAGTGCCTGTTGGGTGGCACAGCTGGGATCTTGAGGGATATTGAAAGGCATTTTCCATCCAAGTATTTGAGAGTGAGAATATGTGCCGTGGAGCATTGATCCAAAGATTAGTGTGATGGTGTGATAGGCTGAGAGGGCTGGGTGCTTATGCTTAATGAAACAGAGATATTAGCAGATCTAGTAGTGATCAATGGCTTGATAAAGAATGTTTAAAGTGTTGTGTACAAGCCGATCAGCTGTGTCTTAGTAACGGATAAGGCCCGACTGGGAAACGGTGTGGAGGTCATCAAGTCTGAGGCTGATGTCCCAAAAAATTCACTCCGTTTCCCTGGCAACCCACAGGACAATAATTACCATTCCATTAGGATCTTATATAAATTTAAACATTGTTCACTGGTCCAGTAAATAGTATGGACTTTAGAAATATTAGTCAATAATAACAATTAGTCATCATCTATCTATATTGCTAAAAGTTGACAGTAATTACAAAAGTATGTTTAACAATAAGAGACGGTAGCTATCCAGACATTTACTTGATTTTTCAACGAATTGTGACATAATGCTAGCATTGAGCTAACATGACTGCTGGTAAGATTCAAAGTCAATAACATTGCTCAGAGTTGACAGAACATAGACAGAACAAATCATATCTTGCCAGCATTAAAGCTAACGTCATGATCTCATTAATCAAAGCTAATAACATCACACATGACAGACAGTAAATACAATTTTACAGTACGTTTAACAACAAGACTATCCAGTCATTCTCCCAGAAATCACTATTAAGATTTTCAAAAAAGAAAAATGACTTTAACCGGCTTGGGAGTACTTTGCGTGCTCGTATCACCTGCTGCGTCCCAGTCAGAAAACACAGGGCTCAAAGAACGACCTTAGCTTTTGTGCTTCCCTTTTTTCCTGCAGAGGACGTTACATCTCACTCGAGTTAAAAGCGCCGCGCCCCTTTGGCGTGCTTCAGCACTCGTCAATTCGTCCCTCGCGTTCCTTTCACGTGTTTGCAATAAAAACCATTTTACCACCCCTGTGTTTTTGCGAAGGGGAGCCCCCCCCCCCGACAGTGTCACACCAAGACGGATGAGCGGCGCTCTGGCCTGTGGGCCCGCAGCAATCACTTACACCGACCACGCGTCGGGCTCCTCACCGCCTAAGAAATGGTGTGGCCGGCTCTCCTGCAGCGTGCTCGCGTGCGCTTTCGATCCCGTGATTTTGTCTCTCCCTCTCTCTCTCTCTCTCTCTCTCTCTCTCACCGCGCGGTACGCACATGATAGATGAGGCGGCATCCATCACATGCATCAAGATGAAAGGGAACTGGGCGAGGACCTTCTCCGAGGAGAGCGTGTGCCGAAGTCCTTGATGAATGATATTTGGTATTTTAAAACCAATCTGTGTGTAAAAACCCATGTCACGCGATTACTGTGAGCTATATGTTGCCGTGTGTCCTTTTCTTTGTGTGTGTGTGTGTGTGTGTGCGTGCATAGATTGAAACGTCTCATTGTCCAGGGTTGAGTGCAGTTGATTACAGTTCATCGGTTCACAATCACTGGACAAATCAACCGTTTTTTTTTTGTTTCATCATGTACACCTCCCTTCTTCAACCCCCATTCGTCTCTCTCTCCTTCTGAGGAGATTTATGTGGGCCACATAGACATAGAGTCTTTAATTTTCCGCCTGGGTAGATCGTCTAAACTATCGCTCCATATTCTTCAGGCTCATATAGAATCTGTCGAAAATCAGGGGAGAATAGTGGTTTTGGCGTGAAACGTATAGGAGGACTACTCCATTTTTACAAAGGGCTCCCTTCAGAAGCACCTTGAATCTCCACCAACACGCATTAACACGGTTCCTGGCGTCTTGTGGCTTCACAGGAGAAAACGTTTGAAGGAGCATACGGCGGCGTCGTGTTAATAGCAGCGGGCCCACGAGTAATGGTGGCAACACCAATACAACGCCCACAACAGAAAACACTATTGTTTTAGTGTGAGAGCCTCCATCATGATGAATATACTTAAGCATATCTGTTTTGTTTTTTTTATTTCAGGAAGGCATTGTGTCCATAGACTTTAGAAAAAAAAAACCCCTCTTCCTTCCCCTCATCATCTACATCTTTTGTTTAGCCAGGCTACTCGCCGCCCGGAAGCCTCTCAGCCGGCGCCCCTCACAGCTCGCTCGGCGCTGGAAGCTTTCCCACCTAAATCCGCTCCCTCTCTCACCTCCATCTCATCACAATTGTGCTGTTATCTCTTCTTATAAAGTCAGACTGGGTTACACCGTAGCGATATGGTGAGCTCCTGCCGCTGCTTGGGAAAAACATTCAAGTCGGGGGGGGGGTTTTAAAAAAAAATCATCAACAGCAGCAACACAAAATAACAGTGAAACAACTGAGGAAATGATATCGGAGGAAAATAAGTTTGAAAATGTCAGACAGTGGAGCTCAGGCAACTGAAATCATTGGTTAAGGTTAGAGAAAGATTGTATCTCCAAATGGCAAATGCATCTTAATGCATCGCATCCTCAATATTCTAAACCACTCCACATGACAATTTGTCCCATCGATTAATACAAGTTGTCAGATGAATCTTGTTATTTAGAAAGTGCTTTCTAATCACACCACAAGAGTCTATTAAAAGCTGCTTTCTTTTTAACACCAGCATCTGTGTAAGCCCCCGGCAGTCATCTGCAGAGCGCCTTTCGCATAGTGCCTCTATCATTTTGCAAATTAGCTTAGCGCCAAGGTAGCTAACGCGCCTCAGCAGCCTGCAGAGGGGCAAAGAGAGGAAATGTTCGAAAAATGCCGTTCTGCCTTAAGCCTCCAGGAGCCAGCAGTTTTTCAACTTTTGGTTAAAAAACGCTGCGTCACCTTTTACCCGTGTGTACCTTTCTACATTTTAGGAACCTCTCAGCCTCAAAGGGCGACGTGACCCCTGGCCTAGAGGATAGCGTACGTCAGTCACCGACCCAAACGCCACGTTTACATCAGCCTGCACACACCCGTTTTTATAAGCCCAACATGGTTGAAACACAGCAGCTTATATTGGCGGGAGCGTCAAGCTAGCCGACTGTCGAGGGTCCACGACCCAAAGCTGATAGATAGAACCAAAACTCAATCATTCCAAATCACTCAACATTTGGATTCCTCCTTGTCGCGAGATTGTGGTTTTCTGCAAAATGACACGCGTGTTTCATCCGGTCAAAGCTTACAAACTGAACAGCGAATCAGGACTTAATGAAGGATTCCCACCTCAGTGATGGAATGTCTGCATGGTCTTTAAGGCCCCCCTTTTCCCTCTCCCGCCTCACGTAAATGAGTCCTGATGGAAAATCCCCCCCCCCCCCTTCGTTCCTGCGCCACCCAGCCTGTGCCTCCAAACACCGAAGCTCCTCCAACTCTCCCCCATTCGTCGATCCCTCCATTGTCGAGCGGCTCCGTGTGAATAATGCATAACGCGAGACATGAATGAAGGTGCTGCATAAGTGGAGGGGGCGGGGTCGGGGGGGAGGCCTTAGCACCCAACTTATTTCAAGCAGATGCTTCGTTGCCTCTCGCAATTCTGACCGCGTTGTTGTACGCGGGCTGGTGTGAATACGCGCACGCGAGGCGCAGTGGATCCGTCCTTTGTCGCAGCGTCCGTCCGTCCGCCCGCCCCATGTGACATTGCTCGCGGCCTCCTCCTGCACCGGCTAATAGAGCCGATTACAACACTGTCTGAGAGCTTTGCAGAGGGCCAGGCTCTGACATTCGGTATCTCTGTGTGTGTGTGTGTGTGTGTCATATTGCAGTATGTTGATGCAACAAAAAATGGTTAAAATCCAAAAAGGAATAGAAGCAGGCCAGACAGATAGACGCCGTTAGCACCCGCCGTGCGAAAACCACTGTTTGCGTGCCGAAGAGGAGCGCGCCCTGAAACCCAACGACCAATCTCAGTTTACCATCAACAGAAAAGGGCAGGGGGGAGGAGAGAGGGGGAGAAAGAGAGGGAAGCCAGAGAAGGGTGTTTCCAAGGAAGAAGCAGGCAAAAAAGCGGCAAAACAGCTTAACACAGTGATGGAAAACAGGGCACGAGGCACAAGGGGAGATGTGGGACAAGGGGGAGAGATATAAAAAAGGGAAGATATATGAGACTAAGTGTGAATAACTGCCTTCTAGTAACAGAGCTAACAATTTCCCTTTTCCGAAGAGTGTCTCTGGCATTTGGCGCTGAAATGCCACCCATATAAACCAGTTATCACGGCGCGAGAGAGCTTTTTAAGCTGTAAACCCCCAGCAAGTGGAGAGATGGACCATTACAGACTTTGATGCCCTGACACTTAAGAGGTCATTACGAGGCGCGCGCACACACACTCACACACGTGCGCGCGCACACACACACACACACACATAAATGCTAAACAAGGGATAGCGGGAGGAAGTGGCTCGGGATCTGCCTGATTCTTGCGTTTGAGCGGCGTTTCACTCATAACGCGTGGGGATGGAGATGGGGGGGTGGGGGGTATTCACGTCGCACTCGACACATTCACTACATATTAGGGCTATACGTCTCCATTGTGAAAAATGACGGCGACTTCAGTTCACCGAGCTTGAATAACACCCACCACCCTCCTCCCCCTCCCTTTCTCTCTCTCTCTCTCTCTCTGCAGGACTTGGACGTCCAGCCGCCATTGAGATGTGATTCTCTCGGGGGTTCCATTTCACTTCGACCAAGCCGAGTACACCACCACTGGTAAGGATATGTTTATGTAACTCGCCCCCCCCCCCCCCAGCGACTATATTAGACACATTCAAACCAAAAGGTGTTGACTCAGGATGCATTGTCATCTGGATCAGGCTCCTTTAGGCCCGGGGGGGGGTTACCGCAGATCTCTCCCCATCCATACACTCACACCTGGCGTGTTGATTTTCTTCACGCTGTTTAGTTTGCATTATGCCCTTTTCAGAACCCAAATGTGAAACAGCCGCCCAGAGACCTGTGTTTTCCACAGGAGCGCTCTAACTCGCCCCCAACAAATGGGCCCTCTCCAACCGGTAATCCAATCAGACACGAGCCACCGAGCTCCAAAGGCAACGCCGCGGATCACACCATAGGGTTGAGCACTTCGGCGGCGCGATCCGAACGCAGCGCGGACACCGGAGCGTCGGCGGGGAGTCAAACCGCGACCCTCCATCCGACCACGCAGCCACTCTCTGCAGCTTATTTACAGTGTCTTTACAAGCTGAGCCGGGCTTGTAAAACGTGGAGTTTACGAGCTCCTTTTTAATTAGAAATAGAGTCAGGCTGATGACTCACACGTTCAATTTATTGATATTGTGGGTCGGGGCGGAGGGGGGCGGGGGGGGGTGCGCTCCTCTCGGGTATTGACAGCAAGTGGGAGCATCTTGGCAGGTTCTTCTTTTTTTTTCCTCTCGCTCCAACGGGAGCAGAAATATGTGGAATTTTTTGCAGTTTAAAGACCCAGAGGCCATGTTTTCATGCGGTATCCTCTTCTTAATGGATTGAGTGTGTGTGTGTGTGGGGGGGGGGGGTTTGCTTTGTAGTCTGTTCCGCTTTTCTTGCTTTCTTTTCTACCGGTCAAGGTCAATTTTACTTAAGTGTAAGTGCAACTTACATATGAAAATGAATACAAGGACTACATTAGGTTGGAATCCTTGTGGAAGTGGATTCTGTTAATCAAAAAATGCGCCAATCCGTTTTAATCTATTGTGTGAACAGACAGTTTGTGTGTCCATTTGAAATGCACTTCCTATCAAGCGCTTGGGTGTGTGTGTCACGCTGCACGCTTTCCTTCCTCGACGTTCACACATGACCCAGGGTGCTCGCTTTGAAATCTAATTCTGTGATGACGGCCTGCGTTTTGTCTTTACCTCACCGTGACAATGAGTGAAAAGAAAGAACAACAGGAAAGAAGGATGTATCATTCTTCATGTGCACGTTGGGGGGGGGGGGGGAAGTGTGTGGAACAGGTGTTTCCCGCCCGGCACGCACAAAACACGCAGCCTTCATTTTCCACAGTGCTAATGAGAGCGCGGATTGACAGGCGATCCGTATCGGTTTTGCAGGGTTAAACAGCGACTGCATGGGGAGGGACCGACACTGTAAGCACATTGAAGGGAACATAGGAACTAGGCGAGAAAATGAACGTGCCGTTATTTATTAAGGCAATGACATTTATTTTTCATTTTCTCTCTTTTTCATCAAGTCCTTCTTTGATGGAGAATAAAGGATGCAGCGCAAGTACTTTTTGAAAAGGGGATGTTATGGATTTAATCGTGTTCAAACACTCGTTTTACGGTAATTAAAATCCCAGCCCTTACACACATTGCACCTGACGTCACGCACACTCTCATTCGCCCACTTCCCTCCTGTTGCCCCCGCCTCTCTCCTCTCCTCTCCCATGAACACAGGCCCATTGTTTTTAAAGTGTGACCTTTGCCTGGACGGCAGAGGCCTTTGTCCTAAGACAATGGCGTCCATATTGTAAACCATGCCAGTCAATGCCGTCCACGCAGCTGCCGGAGGGGCCAGATTGTCCGGGGTCCAAGTTGAAGGCTTTAAGGCAGCCACTTGTGGCGCGTGTGTGTGTTTGTCTGTGCCTGTGTATCTTTCCTCAGTAACCATTTGTGTCCGTAAGACGCAGGCCTGTTTTCTAGAATCAGCAGATGGGTTTGGGCAATTAGACTCAGTTGCCTTCCCTTGTGTGGAGGCGTGCACACAAACAGACACCTACACTGCAAAACACAAGCGCGCACACACACACACACACACAATACCCAAACACGCCAAGGGCCAAGCACAAGGCAGATGTCTCTGAAACACTAGACCTGGATGATAGAGTGACGGAGGAGGACATGCAGAAATGAGAAGTGCGTTGCCCTGGTAGCAACTAAGCATCTCTCAAAAAGTTCATCTGTCACTCAGTCAGGGCACATAAATCAATAGCGTCGTGTATTAACTTTCATCAGAACCATAAGTGAATAATCATGAACAAGCGGTAATTAATACCTTACTAAGAGGATAGAATAACAGAAAAACTTAATAATGGGCATTAATGTTCACAGTATAATGCAATACAATTCAACAGCAGCGCAAACCCATCTACACCTCTACGACATCTTCAATGCAATATGACCACAGTGCTAACTACACTTATAATACGTTTTAACGACAATCATAACCAATGATACATCAGTTTACATAGAATTCTAAGCTTCATAATGGTCAATCACCTTTTTTACATAGTACATTGTACTGTAATATTGTTGCATTGTAATCGTTGTTTTAATGCATTAACAGTTAAAAGTTACAAACAACAATGACCATTTAGAGTAACTTAAAATTAAAATTGTAATACATTCTCTAATTGATTATAATACATTTAAACAATGTATTATATGTTACTAAGTGACCCAACATTATAAAGATATGACATTTCATCATATTCTTTATAACGAGCTATTATTATATTTCATGAATCACTATGAATATTTCAGTCCTTATAACTATTTATGCAAAGCTATGACGCATTATAAGTATATATATAAATTCTATTTTGATCTATTTGACCTGTTTGTAAAATAGATGGTATTTGGAATATATACATTTTTTATATGTTTATAACAACTTGAAACTAGGCTGAAACATTAATTTCTATTTGCTGTTGTTGAGTAAATTGCAACAGCTTTGCCGATTGTATAATCAGTCATTGAAGTATTTTCTCCACATGAGAGTAGAGCGATGGATCACATTTCAAACTGTCCTACGTGGCCACACATCCATCTCATCTGGACCCGCCCCCTACGGGGTGACCTGGAGCATCGAGCTGGTGACTGAAAGTCAGTTTCCTTGTTTCCTGACAAGGCCCCCCTCCCCCAGAAAAATAACCCACCCCAGGGGCGGGACCCCTAACGTACCCGACCTCCAAAACACGCTAAACTTGTGACTTTGCGGCTGTGGAGACGAATGGTGCTGATCCTGGACCTGCCGTCTCTCGGGGGGGGGGGGGCATGCGATCACAGCGTCCTGTTGACTGGGCTAAAGATAGCGACCCGTCCCATGTGCACTTTTCTTCTCCTCCTTCTTCACCCTCCTTGGACTGAGGCACCGGGGGGGAAGCAAACACACAAACCCGATCACACACACGCACACACACCCATGCACGCACACACGCACGTGGTTGACTTAAATGCATAAACAAAGACTCAAACCACTTACACGCACATTGCCACCTGAGTGCAGCGGCCCCCAACCCCCCCCCCCATCCGCGCACACTTAACAACAGGGAACGGTCCACAGAGAGGCTTTTTGTCAACAACTTAGAGGAAGAGCGTTTTTCTTTCAGCGGGCCCGGAGTATTCCTGGAAGGATGCGCTGTCTCATTTGTGCGAGGCAAAACAAGTCACTGTTGTGTTCTGCTGGCGAACCCGGGGCCCGTGGTGTGAAGCTCTGTGGAGCTCTGCCGTCTCCAACGGGCTCGGCGTGTACGATGGAGCAGATGCGCCCACAGATGTTTTCCGCTCCGCGTTTTTTACGGGCTCAACTATCCTCGTCGCGTACTGCGGAGGTTTGTTGTTCTGTTCGGGCGCTCCAGCGCTTTAACAAGCCCGCGTTGGGTCCAACCCTGCTGGCGCCGCAGAGGCTGATGCCTATGGGTTCATGCTTTGGGGGGGGGGAGGGGAAAAGTTAAGAAAGCCGATAATCAGGATCAACATCAGGAAATGGGAATATACATGTATGTCATCAAAGATGATTAGCTCGTGCTAAAGATGCCATTTAATCGCAGACTGTTATACCCGTATATGTGAAATGAGGGATAAAAGTTACATTATTGTTCCTTCTTTGTGTGATCCAATCCGAGACGATAAAGAGTTTTATGATCCTTTGCACCAATACAGACAATTCTTTGCAAGGATTGACTTTTATACAGCTTACTTATCGCTTGTCCTTGACATTTGTATCTTTCATTTCAGTTGTAAAGCAGTTATTTACCTCTGTCCATATCTTTGCCCATAGTCTATTTCTGTACATGGAGAAATACAAATCCCTTGTTTGTACACTCATGCGTAATAAAGTATAGTAAGCGTCATTTTAAAATAGAAAGATGATGTGAAGGATATAAGATCCAGCAAAATACTATGGTGATGCAAAGCATGCATGTATAAAGGCCTTTTAGGTATTATAGCACAAGCGTTATATGAAGCAACAAGGATGCAGGTAGTGTATATAAGATATGACATGTACGTCAGCATCAGCATCAGACACAGGAAACCATGAACATTCAAAAGCCCATCTCAGCTTGGAGATGCACATTAACATTTGCGGTCCACCTCCTTTGAATTACAGTATTTTCAATGCATCTGGCTGCTGGGGCTGGTTGATTGGAACACATCTGCACACCAGGGATGTGAAAGTGCAATAAGATCCGGACTTCTACCGTGCGTGATTTGAATAAGAAATGATTAGATTATTGATTTGGGTTATTTGGGTCTCCCGCCCCGAGATGATTTTGTGGCGGGCGCAATCACCGCGGCTGACATTTAGCACTGTGTTTACCTTTAGCTGTCTCCATTGATTGCCTCAGAGTCGCCGCCCATACATCCCGCCGGAGCGCTTTGTGTCATCCGTTCTTGTGCCATTTCGGGGAAAAATTGATGGATGCAGGCTTATCATTGTTTGCCTTCGCGGGAAAAAAAGTAAATAATCACGCCGCCTCGCAATCACGGGCCCCCCCCCCCCATTTCAGACGCCATTGAATATCATTAGAAAGATGCTGGATGCACGGGGTAAATGGTTCTAAACTAGGTCTTTAACATATGTACGGTGACACAGGAATGTCATTACCTGTATGTCTGACATGCAGCAATTGACAAATAAAGCTACTTTGACTTTTGACTTTGACTATTTATAGTGTTGAGACATGAGATGGAACCAAAATCCAATCATGTGCCCCCCCCCCCCCCTGGCCAGCATGCAAGTACAGCTCAGCTTCAACCCAGCAGGGAAGCATAATAATATGTCTGGATATATATATATAGATATATATATATATATATCTATAGACGGCTGAGCACACATCGCGGCTCGGCCTCCAAAGCGGCTCCAACGCGCCGCCACGTTGCTGCGCGCTACCTGCGGGGGGGGGGGGGATTACTTCCTTTTCTCGTGTTGACGAGCGTGTTTTCCAAAGCGAAGGAAGGCGCTCCTCTCCCAGGTAGATTTCCGACGACATCTTCTCAGCGGCTAGACAATCCAGCGTTAAGTGCCTCCTTTTATATTTATATACCAGTGTTGGTGCTGATGCATTATTAAATGATGAACAGGGCCCAGTAAGCACCCGAGAAAGGCCTTTTTTCAGATGAATATTTCAGAGCTCTGAAATACACAGTTCATATTCACTCTGGCATGCAGGCTTTGGTCCTAATGTCTTATGCAGAAATCCTTTGCTTTTTTTCTGACTGAATCAGTGAAATCTCAGACTTTTTTTACTTTAATTTTCAGCTTCGGGAGAAGTCTTTGAAAAGTTTCCACGCGTCGGAACGCACTGGGATATCGCTGGCATCCGGGGGGGGGGTTGAGAAAAACAAACAAAAACCACCGCCTTAGTCGGAATCTCATTATCTAGGTCTATCTAGAATCTTTCCTTTCCTTTTTAATGTGAGGTTATTTAGAAACCCGGGATCAATGGGGGGTCGGCAAAACATTCTTTTAATCGTCCCCACTGTGCGACAAGAGGAAGCTGGATGTGACAAGGCAGATGATAGCAGGGAGGGAGGCGACGCCACGCAATCAGAAGGGGAAAAAAAAGGGAAGACGTTAAACGCAGATAAGCAAAACAGGACTGGATGCAGGATGGAAACAGGAGACGGCAATACATCTGGCAAAGGGAATGGAACTCCAAAAAGAATTGATAAATCGGAGGAAAAGATTAAAAGGAATGTAGGCTTCGCGTGGAGACCGAAGTGAATTCTGCTGCAGAACAAGCGCCTTCATGAGGGTTTAAATCTAGGCCACGAGTGTCGTCTCCTGCCTCCTCTTTTGATGCAGCGTCATTCGCTGCTGAGGTGGCTGTTTTTCGGTACTGTACAGGACAACTTTCTCTCCCCCTTCCCTCTCGCCAAACAAACACACACACACACACATTACACAAAATTTGCCTCTGCCCGCCGCTGGCTCTAAGGCACGGCTTTGACAGGATCCATTGTGGCAGTACTGGGTTCGGAGCCCGGTGACGGAGAGAGGAAGAGCGGGGGTAGACGGCGGTCGGGAGAGAGAAGGAAGGGGGAGAGAGACAGAGAGAGACAGAGAGAGAGAGACGGTGGTATGAAGGAGGAGACAGATGAGTCAAAGGGAGTAGGAACAACAGCGGCAGCATCACTGCATCTCTCGCTGACATAATTAATTGTATCAGAGACAGTTTTTTAAACCATTAGTGCCCCCCCGCCCCCCCCTCCAGCATTCCTTCCCCGTCACAGAATTGAAAGGCTGCACATGACTTTGTGTTTTCACCTTTGGGTTTCCTGCATCTACGTATTTATTTATTTGTGTTTTGATTGTTTTGCCCGGCGGGGTCATTAGCCATGAATCAACCTCACAAAGGGGGATTAGCAATTACAATTTGCTGCATTGGAAATTCCTTGATGTAATAATAATGATGAAATATTGTAGCGGCTCGGAAAGGCGGACTTCAGTAACGACAAAAAGTAAGTGAGAAGAGAGGGTGTGACGTGCGGGTGGATATAATCAGATAGCACTGTGTGCTTGGACAATGTAAAGGGTTAGTTAGTATCCATGACTACCACAGGAGCCAGGTTGGAATGTCTTTAAATTAGCTGTAGTAAGTCTGATCGTCCCGCTGCTATGGCCTTAACTAGCCGGAGTAAATGCAGTTTGTATTTTATGTATATCTTAGACTCTACACTTTGATGATAATTGGTCACCAATGGTTATATTTAAAATTACACCTAAAAAATGCAGCATGTGGAATAGGCCGGGGTACCCCATTAAAAAAAAACAGCAACATCTGCTAGAGAACTGCTTCAAATACACATCTGTACTCAAACGAGATATAATGGACACTTTAACACAACTGAAATGCACAAACACAAAAAATACATATGTATGTATTGTTTGCACTAAACAGGCTACGTGGTGGTGCATTGCACCAACTGTACATTATTTGCTGTCGCAAGGCACGTTTATAGTCTCCACCCACTCAAAATAAAGATGATTTTCCACTCTTTTCTGTGCCCTTTGGAATATGTAAGCATGGTGATTTAGGCCACTACACTGAACTAAGCAGGTTGTAAAAAAAATAAAGACTTAAGACTGCCCAGGTGTGTCAATGCCCCCCCCCCCCCCAAGTATTGGCGATCCATTGTAGCATTTGTTATTGTTATTCTTTAATTAGTCCAATGTGGGAGTAGGAGGTGAGCCTGGATCCTGGGAAGGTCGATCCTTCCTCTGGACCATCATAGCATCAACCAACAGCTCTTTGGCATCCGGCTACCCACAGCGCTCGGACGTTGCAACCCCTCCCTTTGTCCGACCCCACCCCAGCCCAGGCCTGCACAGCAAGGGCCCGCGGGAAGACGTAACCCTCCCATTCCATTCCATTCAACGCTGCATACCACCATCCCATGTCTGCAGCCTTGGTTTTAGGAATCTAGTTCAGGGTATAGGGAAGATAAAGATAAGTGCCTTCGGTTATTAACTTGCTTTAAAATTCTCCTCGGCTCACTCTGATGGCTTTTGGCACTCCCTATCTCTCCCGCTGCCTCCCCCCATCTCTGTCTCCATCCCTTCTCTAGCTCCTCCTCTATCCCATCTTTCCATCTCTATCATCCTCAGCCTTTTTTTCCTTTCCGACCTCATCTCTGTATCTACTCCTTTATTCCCCCCCCACTCGTATCCGTCATCCCTCCCCACCCTTCTCTCCTCCTCCTCCTCCTCCTCCTCCCTCCGCTTCTCCCTTTGCACATCTCCGCCCTAACCCGTGTTGCCTCACGAGGGAGGGAGCGAGGGCGCTCAGAGTTGATTTGACCGGAGCATTAGAAAGTTCAGAGCGGAGCTGAACAGAGAGCGGCGTCTAGCCGCCAGGCGGTGCAGGAATCAAAACGCCAGCGAGGTCGTCGTTGGCGGTGGATTTTTCAAGGCCCTTTCTCTTTTCTTTTTTTCTGGGCGCATCGGATTTCTGGGAGCAGCCAGAGGCAGCCGTGCGGAAACAGCAGTGGTCAAAGCCGGAGCCTCCCCAGATGTAATTTTCTGACGGGCGTCGAATGTCTAACGCGGTGGGAGAGGATGAGGTGCGCAGCGCGAGAGCTTTTCAACCACTTTTTTTTTTCGTGTGGAAAAGAGAATTTTAAAGAAAAGGGACAGAAATTGCTTTTCTCGCGCTAAATGCAAGAGGAGCACGAACGCGGCCTTTTCAGCCGCATCATCACGCCGTGTTTTTTTTTTTTTTAAAAGCTATAAAAGAGCCACAAGGACAAATTGAAAAAAAAAACAACACATAGGGCCATCGCAAAATAAATGTACAATCTTTCCACATACGACTAGAGCTGAGAGCACACTGACCGGAGCGCGTCACGCTGATGTGGAAGGTGACCTATACCTTTAAGGCTGCACTCTGCGGGCTCTTTGCTGCGAAGCCACACACAAGAGGATTTATAGCCAGCCGCTGTGTGAAATAAATCGCCAGCCGGGCCACTTGTCTTCGGGGCGCAGTCACAATTGTGCACATTACTGCAGTGAACCAGATCCTACCCTTACACGCACACACACACACACACACACACACACAGCCTGTCCATGTTAGAAAACAGCTAGTGGAAGCACCAGTCAGATGTATACGTTGAACACGAGGGACACAAGCTGACTTGACTTATTTGTCCTGTCGCGTTAAGAGTCGCTCAGCACAACACGTTGACGTTGACTCAGTCTTAATTGTGATTGTAATGTGGTTCGAGGGGGTTTGTCTGCGACCCTCGACCCCCCCCCCCACGCACACCCCCACGTCTCAAAACACCCCGGCTCATGCAACAGTACAGATACATGTTGTGGCCCGACATCTCCAAATATTCATGTTATCAGGAGCTGACAGTATGTTCCCCCCCCCGAGCCCTCCGGTCAAGGCTTGCGTCTTGTGTCCCTCATTGTAGAGGCCAGGCTCCCCCCACAGTGTCCTAAATACTTGCCTTACTGCCAAATTAGTTACCTAAAGAGTGTGAGTGTGTGTGTGTGTGTGTGTGTGTGTGTGTGTGTGGTCACTCTAATCAAAATTCTCCCGGCCTGCCTGTGCGGATGATAATTTGCTACACTACCTGTACCCACTCACATTCCATTCCAACCTTCTCCATTACACACACACACACACACACACACACAGGGAGAAACACTTCACGGTGGTTAAACCTACCCTATCAAGCCAACTGGAGGTAATTTACCATGGCTCGGCGGACACATGCCATTTTCACCGAACACGTGCATGGCCGCCTGAGCTTTGTTCCGCCCAGGGTTCTCTCCAGCAGAGCAAAGAATGAGCAGCTGAAGACTAAAGAGGGGAGAGGATGAGAAACAGGTGAAGAAAAACTAAATGAGGAGAAATGGCAAGGGCGGAGGGCACTGAAGCATAGACGGCTGAGCTTTTTCCTGTGCACTCATACAGCGAAGCAAATTGTTATGTCCAAAGGTGTGTTCGTCATTGGAAAGATGCGTCAGTCTATTTTAGGAGAAACACATGCAACGCCCGGATTTTGTCAGCAAATATTTGTAATGATTTAATCAGATTTGAAGGGTTTAGCTAATGATGTGGTCACTCATTTTCTACCTTATTTACTTCCACACTTAATTTGTGACAGGATTCAAACACAGCTACAGACGGAGTTTCAAATACAGAGATTGCGGGCAGTCACCCCAAGTTGTTCTGAAGAGTGAAGCCAATAAGGAAGGGCACTTTAAACCTGAAACCTGTAGTCTGATCACATGGGAAAATGGCTCTGCTTCCCTTTTGATTTATTAAAAATATGTGTATGGTCTCAATCTGTGTTTCCAAGTCTTCTTCAATACAGAATGGTGATCATTTAGTAAACTTTGGTCCATTTAGAGTCAAATAGACAACAAAGCAGGGTATGCTTCCTTAGCTGGGTGCCAAAAAGCCAAGATGGTGACCCTTCAACAATAGCAGTCCACCAACATACCGATGAGGTCCACTTCTTATATACAGTATAATGTAACATACCGTTTTGTCAAATTAATTAACACTTCAATCCGTTTTTAATAATGGTTGTTTTTGTGTCAATGTATTATTATATAAGTAAAGATTATCACATGAAAATGCGAGATATTATTTTTTGTTTGATTTCTTTGAGCTTTGGCATCACGAATAAAAGGCATTGACCAATGACCGGTTACCAAACAACTTTATTATTCCTATCAATCTGGACAAATGTAGCACTTACCAGCCCCCATTTGGCTCCTTCTGTTCGTACATTTCACAATAAAAGCCAGAGACGTATAGATTTCACATGAGACTTTTTTTTTTCAAATGTTAGTTCCCATTTATTCTGAGCCTTTGGTGAATAAAGGCTTTTAACACAGACATTTCCACATGGTATTCTGCTAGGCAAACAGAGTGGAATACTAACGCTGCATGGACACATTTGAGACTTTCTGCCTGGAGGCTAAGGGAGTAGGGCATCTGGTCTCCTAGCGATAAGCATGTGTGTGTGTGTGTGCGTGTGTAAGAGCGTGCACGCGTATGCACGTATGCTGAAAAAGTAGCCCAGTCCGGTCAGCACTCATTAGGCAAAGAGAGAATCCCAGGATGAGCCCTGCGACAGGAAGGAGTCTCTTGTTAGGGGACGCACGCACGCGCACCTACGCACACACACACACACACACACAGTCCGGCTGCCCTCGGTGCACAGAATCAGCCAAACATCAATTAGTCCGTGGATGCATGCAATATAGCCTGCGAGTGCAGTGGCCCCGGCAACATCTCCGTTAATGCCGAGCCTGCAGGAGAAGACTCGGCACGGAACGGAGAAACCCGAGTCCCCCCGGGGGCGCAGCTTTTCACCGCCATGCACCAAATGACAGGTTCCTATCTGATAAGATCACTCTAATCTGATCTGTTTTTGTTTTTGGGGTTTTTTTTTTGCCACCGATCAGGTTCATGTACTAAATTTTGGGAGGCAATTATAGTCTGAAAGGGGGATTCTATTTCGGGAATGATTGGCAGCCGCCTGGCGAGCAGATGTAACGGAGCCCGAGCCGGATGGAGGGATGGAGACAGCAGGTGGAGGACTTTGATCCGGGGGACGGGCTATTTGTTTTGGTCTGCGGCTGCTTATTAGGAGGGTGTTTTGCTGGAGTTCCACGCAGATGCCGCTCATCTGCCAGGGAAGGAGGGGGGGGGGGGGGGGGGATGTCTCCGTCGGGACGCCGATCCACCGTCATCCAAATCGCCCGCACGAGAAACGTGCGTCGTCGGAGCAGCGGGGCGCGATCGCATATGTTCTGATAATCAGCACCAGTAGGAGTATTGGCTTTTTATTGGTGACAAACAGTTAACCGATCGACGCGTTTAAAAGGAAACGAGGTTCGAGGCGCGGGGCGGCGTTTCCGGCGATCTCCGCTCCGCGTGCGCGTGAGCTCGCGCGTCATTAGCCGAGCATATGGGAGCAGGCCGCCCCGCTGAATTATGAACACTACTTTGAAGCTCGGATTAGGTCCCGGGCCGCTCGAGGGGGACCGCCCCCACGTATCTAACGCCTGGTAAAAAAAAAGGCTGGTGGAAACGGGGGGGTTAATTAACTGATGGCGGTGCGGCACGCGGGGTGATGGAGTAGCTTTTGAATTATGGAACAGTGGCATCGCTGCGGCTGGTGGCGTCCGGCCATATGTCAGCGCGCGCCTCCTGCGTTTGCGGCTCGGGAGACAGCTGGTCAGATGGCGCGCGCTCAACCGAGTTAGGGGCCAATCAATCAGAGGCCTGTTGAGTTGTTTAAGTGTGTGTGGGGGGGGGGGGGGGGGGGGCGCTTTGTGGATTGGGTTGGCGGAGTCGTGAAATCAGTGCGCCACCAGATAAGTGAGAAAGTGGGACGCAGGGTGCTAGAAAGCGCAAGGGTGGCATCACGTTCTCTCCTCCGTCCTTCTGCTTCGGATTGGAGTATTTAGTACAAAACAACTATACTGCGGCCCTTCATACAAATATCCCTTACAGGTCAGCAAGGTCAAGCTTCCTGTCAGATGACAAGCAGGCCAAATATTTGTATTAATATAAATGTTTTTTTTGCATTTTGAACATGAACCCCCAAATACTTAAAAAAAAAAAAATATTGAAAACTAAAACAAAAAACAAACTGAAAGGATGAAATGTTGAAATTTTACAAGATTGTACAAGAAAAGTAAAAACTTCTCATGCTGTCCGCCTCGGGTGTGTCTGGACTCAGAAGTGCATCAAACTATCCTGTGCTTGATGTTCGGACAACGCATCACGCGTAGATTGTGACTCTGTGGTGGTTATGGAAAGGTCCCTGTCCTTCTAATAAGACACTTTCTATAAATTAAACCTGGTATTTTACAATAGTATCCAAGGCGGGAAGCGTTGCCAACGCAGAGCTTTCTGCCCGTCGCAGCGTGAGCTTGATGGAGATTGCTGGCTATTGTCTCAGTCTCTGCTGGGCCAAAAATGATATGGTCACACTGATCAATAGTCTCTGTTACACATGATGCATTTCCAATGGCCCTGGCTGTCAGCTTTGCTCCATCTGTCCCTGGCTGCTTTTTATTTTTTCCATAGTCTTTCTCGGTCTGATATGCACACACACACACACACACACACACACACACAATCATTGTTTACTTAGAGCTGCGTTCCCTTGAGAACTATGCCCATTTAGCCACAAAACTGGACTGCCGTTACCTTTTGAACTCCTCTCCGACAAAAAGGTTTTTTCCACGATTGCGTAATGACTAAATGCAACGCGGTGACCCGTCTGCTGACAGCATGAACGCACAAGTCTTTTTCACAAAGGAAACGAGGACATAGCGTTTGCAGAAAGAAAGACATAATTGTTAGTAGAACAATGCTGGTCAGCTTTATAAGTTTAGGGGAGGGGGGGGGGGAGGTGATGTTCACCAGCCACTACCACTACTATAAATACTCTCAAAGAAGCCCTCTTATTAATTTTTATTGGTGATGGACCTTGACATGAACAATTAGACTGGAACATCAATAGATTTCACACTTTGATGCCGATGCAGAATTCCGAAGTGGCGGTGAAGCCTTGAAACAGACAGCCACATCCTGGTTACAAACTCAGGGCGGATCACAATGCATCGGGTCTGTTGTCTAGTGAAATATCAATTCATACAAATTTGTCTCATTAACGCTTCATAATTGGCATTATCTGCTGCACTGTAGCTGTTAACGCTACCAAAAAGAGCTCTGCACTCCCTCCGAGTCGACTCGAGGCACAATGCTGGAACATTTGTGGGCTATAAAAAGGCAAGGCAAAGCGAGGACAACTTAACGATGGATAATCTACTTGGTTGCGCCTTAAACGAATGCCGAATGGAAAAATAGTCCCCCAGCTATCGCCAGCTGTGCACAAACGTTTGCCACATAGCAGTTTGCAAAAATGCAAAACTAAGGGAAACCGTTTGACGATTATCGACCGTATCTTCTACTTTTCATTGATTGACATGTTTATACGTAGCACACTGATAAATAGTCCCTAAAGCAATGATCTATGAACTGCCAGCCCAAATCAAATTGACTAACTAACTAGAAAGTTGGGTGAGGGTTACGATAACAACCATATGGCTCTTAATGATTCCATGCTGTCAGCATCATTTAGGGTTATTATTGATTGCTGTCTAGTCTCCTGGAACATGTCTACAGGAAGCTGCATTGACCTTAAAGTGCTGCTTTTGTTAAAGCATCCATTCATAAGGAGTAAATTAACAGGATGTTGGTGAAATGTTTCCCTTTGACGCATAAACTCTGCAACTCTAACATCTTGTTTAATGTGTAAGCCGTTAGGATTTGATTTTTAAAAATACTTTTCATACAATTTTTGTTGCTTCTCTGTTGGGTTGAACTCTTAATGCATATGTACAATTTGTAGACATTAAGGAACGGCACAGTTAAATTGGCGAGGCAACAATTTTCTTTCTGGTTCTGGTCAGATTTATTGATCAGAGCTCTTTTTGCATATAATTGCCACTGCATTACAATTTGACATTACAGTAAAATGTATGCAAAAGTGATCTATTGTAACTATAATTTAGGTCGGATTCACTACAAACACGAGTAGGACTATAAGTTTTGGAAAATTAGAATAAGGCAAGTGCACAGAAAGGATCAAGTTAAAAACTAATGAGAATTTCAGTCGAGGAAAATGTTAAATTGGCAATTTCTTCATCATAAGATTCCTAAAGTAAAAGAAAGGGAAACTGTTTAGAGTAATAAAATATCTCTTAACAAAAAATGAAGTAAATACGCAGTAAACAACAACCCATTCAAAAAAACAATCAAAACATTGAGCAAAGAGGAAATGCCAAAATGGTGACCAAGTTCTTTTAGCACTCTATACAGGATGCAGTTACAAATGAACTGCAATAGGAAATCAGATCTGACCAGCTGAGTTATTAACACTCGCTCAAAGTAGCATACACGTTTAATGGCTTACTGAGAGTGAGACTCACTGCCGGTTTAACAAGACGACGTCACTGAAAATACGAAACCATAGTTGCGCTAGAGACTAGCATAGCGTAGCATTGTTAGCATTGCTAACTGGTTTGCTCAAACCCCAAGTTAAGGACGCTAGCAAACTATGCCATGCTAGCGTCTTTAGCTTTGAGTGGCTGCTTCAAGCCTACAATTGATTATATTCATGACAAACAACATTTATAGCTATTGTTCAATTGTCACAAAGTAGCTAGCTAACTATTTAATATGTGGAACACTTTTTTATAGGAATATTTGTCAATATGTAGTACTTATGTATTTATGTATACTATGTAACTGGGTCACACACAGCAAACACCTGCATCCTCCTTCTATATACAATCGTTATGAACCTGTTCCTCCTCGTTTTTGTCATCTGTCCTTTTCTTACTCTTATTTCCTTGTTGTTTGTGTTCATGTACTTATTTTGTACTCCTACACCTAAAGGGACATAATGTGTTATACACTTTTTTTGATTGGTAAGTCCAATACATGAATTAGGCTATTTTAGAAACCGTTACTTATTGTGAATCATATTGGCCCCATATCTAACAGCGACATAATAATTAGAGGTCTAATTATTGCTACTCAAGCTGCAGCTGAGAGAGACAATGGCGCAGGTACAGGACGTACAGGACGTGTAGCCATGTGTAAAGTGTATGTACTGTATGTCAACTGCACAGAGAAAAGTCATCCAAGTGAGCAAATCCCCTCTGTGCGTCCATTCTGCAGGGTCTGTGTGGTGTCAGGAAGACTGAGCTCTGAGGAAAACAGCTCGCCACAAGACCGTCTGGGCTCAGCAGGAGGCGCCGCCATATTTACTTCCAGGTCAACCTCAGACGTCATGTGGACCCGATGCCTGCTCTTCGTCTCAACCTTGTTCGCCCCCATCGCCATTGGTAAGAACCGGCACCACACGCAGCACCAAATCAGATTCATGAAATTGAGCTGGTTTGTCAGACACAGTGCGTTATTTTCGCTATCTTCATGCACAAGGTTTTGAAAATGTGTTTGGAACATGAATTATTTGTTATTGTTTTGTTATTTTCGATTCAACACAAAACAAGGTGCTATTTGGTGGCCAATCAGGAGTTTTGAGGTTTACTGATCACCAAATGGATGGCCTGTCGTTAGCACTGTACACTGTGTGTGTGACACCCCCAACCCTCTCAGTGGCACTAGACAGGATTCAGCACGTTGTTCATTTAATGAGGTTTTGACTAACAGTAAAAAAAAAAAGAAAAAAATGAAGAAAATAAAGGCATAGGTGTAAATAATACAATTAACAATTGTGATGTTGAGTTGTTTTCTTTCCAAAAACAATAGAAGAGACAGATGCATCTTTCTGATCCCCCACACTAGCAGAGAAAAACACATTTTTTGTTCGGATTGACTTCCCTTTCCGCCCACATTTCAATTACTCTTGTTTACACGCATCTTCATGTATCATCTGATTGCACTGCGCATTCTCCAACTATTCTAATTACACACACACACACACGGCTGTCTGTACATTTCCTCCTTTCCTAGTCACGGTGGGCTTTGAAGAGTCCTACAGGGATCTCTGGCCCACTTGGACTTAATCCTATTAATGGCTGCTGTCAATCACGCCGCGGTGGCGGAAAAACTGCCGCAACATTTGCGAACCCACCCACAGATACAGACACACCGAAGCACAAACGACACCCATGTGCACAGATGATATACTGAAAGGCCGAAATACTGTACACTCACGGGAACGCAGATACCCCTTAAAAACACACACCAACACTTAAGTCCTCGCACACAGAATGTGCTGCCACTTACACATTACACACAAACACGGAGGGCTTTGGCTCAACACAGGGAGATGAGTTTCAGTCAAAGGTATTTGCATCAACGTCTAAAGAATGAGTCAACATATGCAAATCATGCCGTTCATACTTAGTGGGGATTAGTTCAAACAAAGACGTTTGCCTGACGAAGAGCAGCTTCGTCTCTACCGCAAAAACTGCTCTATTTTCACTGTCAGTACATCTTTAAAAAACTGTAATTATTAGTTTCTTACTCAAGTGACGGTACCGTCTCAGGCGTGTAGCGTTAATAGGATAGTGAGCCAATCCATTCAGTGCATCTCTACTTTCCCTTCCTGTATCTCAGATCCAAGCCTATATCCGCTCCTGCTTTCCTACTTAAAAAGCAGCTGGGACTTGTAGTTCTAAGCAAGTGTGACTCAAAGAGCCGTAAATAGTGTATAATAATAATGTAATGGGGAGGCTACTTGGAGCGGTGGAATGATACATTTACATCCTTGATAAAGAACCCCACTGACATTTACAGGAAACACATCAGAAGTACTTAGAGGCATTTTTATAGTCTTTTAGTCTGGTTCCTTTTTCAATGGTCCCAAGGGAGGAAGGTCCCCGACCAGAAGTGCACCTCAGTGAAATTGCCCTGACTTGAGTGTGCAAACGGTTTTCTCATCATACGTTTAATCCAAAAAGCCATCAGTTGGTGAGCGGGACCTTTGTGGACTACTTGTTTTTGGAGCATATTAACAGTTTACAGAACTGTTTAGTATGAATAGCACTAAATATATAATTTACTATAGAGGCAGTATTTTTATTAGGATGTTGTTTTAATTTTTTATGGGATGGATGACAGCAAGAAAAAAATAAAAGGAAAACTCATGAGTTATTTCTTTTGTTCCAACTCGACCTCACTGAACCCCAGAGTAGTGCTGAGCTGTTTTAACGGTCAGAGTGAGAGATTTCTTTTTAAAATCTCTTACCATCTCGTCCTTGTCCATCCATCCACCTCCTTCGCCACTCTCTGGTTCTCGGCCCCAAATGAAAAAAAAAAAAAAAAAAAAATCAATTTCTTCATTTCACCCCCCCCCCCTCCCACCGGGGCGATGAGTGTCCGAATGAGATGCCAAGCTTCTGTTGGCCGCTCTTACGCCTCTAATGACTGACATGTTAACACGCGCTCGCCGGCTCGCACCGAGACGGAGCGGTAAACATTCGGCGGGTTTTACGCGCCTGTATCGGGAGGTGCTGCGCGACCGCACCTGCTCGTTTGTGTCAGAAAAATAAATAAATGACAGTCAAACAGTGCATTTTTTTTTTTTTTTTTTAATAGGTGTTATAAAGCCGAGATCCACAGATGAATCAACCGGTGACAGCCGACACAGGACAGAGCATTTACTGCGGCTTATGAAGGCGAGAGTGGCTTTTAATTGGAATACAGATAGAGCCCTCATTTGAAGGGTGTCTGTGCCATAAGGCTCGCTTTATGGCCTGTAAAGAAACACTGCGAGACATCTCATCCAAAGCCAGTCTAGACAGCTGCCGTACAATGCTGCGTATTGATCCACTTGCGCTTCGGTTAACCCTCTCCTTCACATTGGTGCTCACGGAGGCGGACGTGACGTGGACATTGAGAAACTAATAAACTAACACTCGTATGAATGGAGTTATGACCCACTGCCCCCAGCGCTCCCCCGCTCACACACACTCAAATCTGCAGCCAGCACGGAGACAAACATCCTGAGTGTGTGCTTAGAGTCTAATCACAGCCTGCAGTGATGTACGAGTGCCTGTCGCGGGTGTGTGTGTGTGTGTCCATTTTCAGTAAATGTCACTTTTATATCAGTCCTATCTCTAAGCAAGCGCCTGCCATTATCAATGTCCTCCCCTCAGGTACCAGCGGCTAGCAGGTCTCTGCCTCTACATATCATCACTCAAAGCACTTGTGTATGTGTGTTTTGGTGAAGTGCAGTATCAAAATAGAACCTGGCCAGAGTGTCATTGAGCTCATTCCGATTCTTTGCTGCATCCTTGTAACCATGACGCTCCTCCAGCCAATGAGAGAGCCGAGGGGGAGGGAGGACAGGGTTGCTATGGATATCCCGACAGGGAGAGCAGAGGGAGGTGATGTTTGGAGGCCTTATGTGGAGCGGTTCTCCGCGCACGTGTGCGTCGTGTATCCGTGTCTTGCACTCGTGTTGCTGTGCGCCTGTGCTTTTAGGAAAGGATTTGTAAAAGGCCTTGACAGGAGGAATTCTTCAATAAAAAGCAAAGTGACAGAACTAGCAGTCACACAGGCCCGTAGTCCCAAACTGGAGACTTAATATATTCTATTTGTTCACTCGACAGGGACAACGCATATCATGCATATTGCACTAGATATAGTTTAAATTGTCAGTCGTGGTCCTTGGGTACAGGTAGCCGGGGACAATATGAAATGAAACAATAAAAATGACACCGCCATTGGGGCAGGACTAGGGGATGAAAAGGCGAACGCCACAAGTGAGCACCTCGACTGATAAGCGATCTATCAAGGGATAACGGCTGGTGCTCCAAGGACTCGCCGCTCTCAGGAACAGAGAATAACAACATCCAGGCTTCCCCACAACAACCGAAACCCCCGGGAGCATCCAGCAGAGACCATCAACAGCACGGGCCCATAATAACAACACTACATGGAGAGAGTGTGTTAATAAACACATTATTAAAAGGAGGATATGCAAATATATTTGTTTCAATAGTGTGAATAGTCAGTGCGAGTACCATCTAATATATATGTATTTAATGTCTCTTTTTTGGGTCGATGACGGAGTTTATTGCATGGGAGCACAAGCCATATCAGGCTGTGACTCCAGAGACTAAAGTTGGAAAGTAGAAATAAATAAATGAGAGATAGGAAAGGAAATAATAAAATCCTATGGAGGACTTGTCATCCAAAGACAGACACTCAACTAATATAATTGGAAAGATCAAACGCAGGACAATAGATGATGAGATATTTTTTTGAATAAATAAATAAATAGCAGTCTATTCAAACTACACAGCAAAATGGACCGCCTCAAATGAACACTATTGGAGATCATTTTAACACTTTTAAAGTGTCCCATGGGGTCCACACTCCAGTGTCAATGTTACACTTTTGAAAGCGTTGCCATTTTTACATTGTTTTTGAGTTAATTTGAACTCTTATATAGTTGAAATTTAACAATACTCAAGCGTTTCTCAACACCGGTGGGTAGTGAGTTAAAATTGACTCTGTGAGAGTCAATTTTAACTCTATGCTGGTGTTTATTTTGTCCCACTTGTCAGTGTTAAATCAACACTCAACGAAGTGTTAACAGTTTAACTCGGAATAAGTGTCAAAATAAATCTGCTCAGTGTTGAATACAACATTATTTAGCTGACGATTTTATCAAAAGCTACTTATGTTGCATTTTTAAACAAAACAAAGCGCACGGCGTGCAGCTTCAAGTGGTCGTAGAAGATGATTTCATACAACCCTGCTAGAAACAGAACTCCCCAAGGCCTTGTGGGTACTTCTGTTAGCCAAACACAACGCTGTGAAAAGGAAGCGAAGTGGGAGGAGTCAGCCAAAGACAAAGTGCTTTGAGGGAATGCGAGTCCCCCGCCGTCACCGGGGGTCCTTGGGGCGCGCAGCCATAGCTTCCCACAATACCATGCGACACGATGTGAGATTAGCCGCGTGCGGACAGAGAGGTGCACACTCACTCAAGGATGCGAGCGCATGATGATAAAGATACCACGGTCATTGTCTTCTCAGGCAAATACTCCATATATCCTCCACAGACCTTCAGAATTCAGGGTCACGATGTTGTGTGTCCCGGGGCAAAATGTGTGTCCTTCACTGGCTCCACAAGTCACAAAAGGCCCGATAGAGTGACAGCGGCAAGGTGAGGCATCCCACAAGCACTCATTCTGGGATTTTTGGGGAGTTCTAAGAGCACGTGCCGGTTCACATCCCATGTGCCACTGTGGTGCAGAAGCTCCCTTTGTGAACATTGCCAGACATTCAGGTTTTATCACATCTAGACTTGACGAGTCGATGGAAGCTTGACTGCCGTTTGGTCTTGCGGATGTTTCGTCATCCGAGAGCCTTCGTGATCAAACGAAGCAAGGCAGCAGAGCAACGGAAGGAAATTAAAAAGAAATAAGGGATTTAGGGCAGATCAGTAGCTCCAATCTCATCGGAATAAATGACATGTTAACTCTCCCTGCCTCGGTACAGTAAGAGAGGACGTTTGCGTCGCATTTGGAAGTCCTAGGAATAATCTCTGCAGCGTTAAACGCATGCTGGCAATTTGCTCCCTGTCCGGAGTGATGTCTCAAACCGCTAACTGCAACACAGTAATTACCAAGTCGGCTCACTGGCATCAGTGGACGTGCCCTCATGAATATTTGTTCGTGGTGCTATATTGCGTTCATATAGTGTGGATAATTAGTATATATGACAAGGGTACAAATGCAGTCTTAGTGGAACACAATCTGTGCTTGTACAATTTAGTCCTCCACTGCACACACTTGCAAAAAAAAAACAACTCTGCAAATGGCGGGCATCTCCCGTGGGCGTGTCATCCAACCCTTCCCCTCCGTGTGTGCAGCCTTCGGCCGCGCCCCGATCCCCATGGCGGTGGTGCGGAGGGAGCTGTCCTGCGAGTCCTACCCCATCGAGCTGCGCTGCCCGGGCACGGACGTCATCATGATCGAGAGCGCCAACTACGGCCGCACCGACGACAAGATCTGCGACTCCGACCCCGCCCAGATGGAGAACACCCGCTGCTACCTGCCCGACGCGTACAAAATCATGTCGCTCAGGTCAGTGCACCTGTGTGTGTGTGTGTGTGTGTGTGGGAGAGAAAGCAAAGGGACGTCTCTCACACATCGATGTGTGAACAAGTTGACGGGCAAACAACAGCTTTCAAAAATACATCATTTACACCAAAACAATTCATCCACCTTTTACTCTCGTAAAAGATACTAAATCAAAACCGCTGGGTTTTTGACCGATACAATAGTATGCCCAACGACCAGGAACCAAAGGAACTGAAACACAGACTCTGGAAATGAGGATCACATGTCCTTAAGCAACGTCATTAACGTGGTTTGAGTCGGTGGGGGGAGGGGTAGGTGGGCTGGAATCTGAATTAATACAGTTCAATTCAAAGTTTGAAGTCTGGTAGGCAGTGAAGTCCAGTTCTGTTCCTTGGGTGTGTGTGTGTGTGTGTGTTGGGGAAAAGAACAGAGAAGCCTGAAAGACACTTAGCTTGAACACCCAATGAAGGAAAGGAGTTCCACTGTGGCATCCAAGCAGGGTCACGTCCCCGATGCCTCGTTGGCCACCACGTTGATAACCTCAGGCGTTATTTTTTTCCCCAGTTGTGGCTCCAGTTGAGATATCCTTCAACTAATTTACCGTAACGCTTAAGGGTGTCCAAAAAGTGTATAGAGTGTAAACTTCTCTTCCTTTAACCACATTCGCTTCTCTCCCTCCTCTCCTCCCTGCTGCCTCTGTGAGGTGATCAGCCCCCCCACCCCCCTCGCACAGGTGTTCTCAATCTGAAGCCCTCTGTGCCCCACCTTCTCTTCCTGTCAGGTGGAAAGAAAGCTGATCTGCAGACTTTGTTCTGCCACAGCGTAACCCTCGAGTCCCCCCCCTCTCTGTCCCTGGTCACACGGCACAACGCGCACACGCCTGTAGAAACCTTATCACACAGCGAGGGTCACTCAAGTAACACCTCCTCCACAGCTGGCCCGGTGGTGATAGCCTCCTCTCCTCACGTTAGGAGCCACCGAAGGCAGGAAGAGGGCTCCACGGAATGAGCGCTATATCCTTGAGCAGGGGTTACAATACATGACACCTTTTTGGTGTCAATAGTAGGACAATCCCCGAGAGGGCCACTGTAAAGATTGCCACAATAATGTGTGGTTGAACACTTTTTTTTTACATGCTTTCATGAAAGTGCAAAATTTGATTTATTGTTAAATGATCATCATTATTGTGGATATTTACGTCTATATTTTTCATTTAGCAAAAGAAAATTAAAATTTAAAAAATTTAAAATAAAAATTCAATGCATTCAACCAAGAGGGTTCGGACCGAGAACAACAAGAAGAATCAAGAAAGTACAATTTATAGGCTAGGATAGGGTATAATGAGTGACTTTACAATGATGCAACCTTTAAACACTTTTGCCTTTTGCCTTATTACACTGATTAATGATTTGCCTAAACTGGACTATTTGTATGTGTCAATTTGTATTTATATATTCATAAACACTATGAATGTAGTTGATTTAATAAAAAAACTATATATATATATATAAAAACCCAACACAGACATACTAATTCAGCTGCATAATATACTTTTTTTGTATGCAAGCCGTAACAATGCTGTCTGATTGTGCCAAAAGCTTCTCTCATACCTCTCATCTTCCTTCACTTTACCCTGCACACCGTTTGCTATTCTTACTAATTACAGATTGTGCCTTTATCAAAAGGAGGCCGGTCAATGTTTTAATTACCGCTGGAGTGATTTGAAGGTTTATCTGGATAAACATTCCGCAAACACGTAATGCTTTTAAACACCAGGGGCAATGCGATCAAACAACACCATAAATCACTAAACTATTCGGGCCGGCAGCCGTGGGAGTTTGCGGTGACACTGGCCGCACCGTTTCAATAGGTTCAAGCAAGCAAAGGAACTGATGGGATCCTATTGGGCCAGAGCTGAATGAAAAAAAAAAATAAATAATAAGAATAATAAGAATAAAAGTTACTGGTCATTTCTGGGACTTTTATTGTGAAAGGCAAAATGGGGAGGAGTTCATCTTTGTTCCAGGTTGAACAGCGTCACTATACACTATAGTGGAATGTGTCCGTTCCGCACAACGTGATGGGTTTGAACCCTAATTTTGCGCCTACGAAAGCTAAAAAACGAAATGATAATGATGACGGGATAAACTTTTCGGTTGCAAATCTACCAAAAGGTGAAACTAATAATGACAAAACGACAATTAAAATGACCAAATCACTTGTTGCTTTGGTCTTTTACGCCGTGGTCGGTCCCAATACCTGCAACGTATGCTGCGCAGGACGAGCGCGAGACAAATAATAGCGGGACAAATAATAGCGGGACGAATATAGCGACGAGGGGAAAGCAATGCTCTGCGTAATGAGAAAGTCCGGATATAAATAATTCATCATCGTCACCATTAGTATCTCTATTTTTCACGCGTCACCCCACATCGAGTGCTCTTTTCCTGCTGTCCCATTATTTCCCCTCTCATCTCTTTCTTCCTCTCTTCATATTTATGCCCCGTCTCTCTCTATCTCTCTCTCCCTCTCCATCCAACCACCTGTCCCTGTCGCGTGCATGCGCTCCGATAGCGATTGCTCTGGTCTGGCTCGGCCTGGCTCTCGGCTCGCTCCGCCAGCTGCAGCTTGTGTGGCCGCCACTCTCCTGTGGCCTTTGCCATCCATAATTTATACACGTGCGCACACATACTCACAGCTTGGGCTACACACGGCACACACTGCCCAGGGGCTACACCAGACTTTAAGCTCCAATTAGCAGAGCCAGAGGCCAGACTTAATCTTAAGGGATCCTCCGTCGAGGTGACTCAGACCGGAAGCAGCGGTTTATCACATATATTTTCCCCGTGTGTGTGTGTTTTGCAAGATGCTGCAAGTGAGCCGATGTGTGTGTGTGTGTGTGTCTGTGCCAATTGTGCTGCAATGCACCGGCGTGGCGGCGAAACCTTTCGAGGGTGTTCTTGTTAATGCGCATCACAGGACGTGTGTGTGTGTGTGTGTGTGTGTTCGTGCGTGCGTGCATTGTTTTCCCGTCCTGCCTCTTCGTCAGTGTGCTTCGGCCCGAACCGCTTCCCCTTCCCTCGCTCCCTTTCTGCTTGGTCTCTGCTCGACTGGCTGATAAAATCAGAGCATGTTTCGCCTGCCCAGTGTTTCCTCGGTATCACATTCTCCCTTTGTTTTCCACTCCACCACTCTCCAAGGCCAGGGAGAATATGTGTGTGTGTGTGTTTGCGTGTGTGCGCACGCCCAATACCACATAATTGGTCTTGATATCAAAGCCTCATATCTCCAGAGGGTCTCACAAGGCTTCTCAGGCAACCTACCGAGGACCCGATAGCGCTGCAGTTCCCAGATTACCTCCCCATTGGGACACGCTGGGTTGAAGGGGAAACGAAGCTGCGGCCATGAAAGTTCCGCTTAATCTGTTTTAGCGATGCGACTGGCCCCAGTTGACCGGCCTGTGTTTTTATCGTGTTTTAAGCTGAGATGCCTTTATTTCAAAAATGCTGGTGTGCATTCTTGGTCTTAAGGTTGCAGGTCTCTTCTATGTTGTTTGTGTTTTTTTAAAAGCAGCTGTGTTCAACATTCAGAGCAACAATTGAGCAGCAAAACCATATTTAAAGACCGATCTTTACCAATAAGGAAGGTTTACCAAGAGGGACGTCTACCTGCACCCAGAACGTTGTAAAAGGAAGTCTGCAATCGGACTGGGGTCACTGCGATTGACAGGTCACTGACGCTACCAGGGCACCCGACGGCATTTCTACGTCACGCCTTCCAAATATGAAAGATCTCGGATCTCGGATCAGGCGTCTTGAATAAGGAGATCGTACATATGTTTTCAATCTTTATTGTTTTATTAGGCGCACCCCGGTGGCTCCAGGCTCCGCTGCACTCAAGATGTATTTCCAAAACGTCTTTGTTGGCTCCAGGCGAGGGTGTGGCGCACACTCAAGTGTCACTTGGGGAGGTGGGGGGGGGGTGGGGGGGGGGAGTTAGGGACGCCAAGTCAACAGAAGAATCGCAAGGTTTGGCCCCTTATGGCTTCACAACGATGATACCTCGTCCCTGCCTTGACACTCGAGCACTTTGCCGGCCCTTTCCGCGCATTTTGCTCTCCAAGACAAGGGTGGAGAGTTGCCCCCCCCCCGCCCCCCCCCCCACTCATGTCTCCCTTGCTTTTGGAAATGTTAAATTACAACATCTTTCATTTGTCATTCTCCTCATATATCCATTTTTCAGCAGTGCTTATCCCCCCCCCCTCCTCTCCCCTATTCTCATTCCTCAAAGTGCTTCTCATGCTCTCTGCTACTTTCACTTTCTCCCCCACCATCTGGTTTTTATTTTCATCACCTCCTTTCCTTCCTCCCACCCTCCAGTCACTACCCCCCAAGCTGAGGTTGAAGTGCAGTGTGGGAAGGGGGGGGGGGGCTTAGCATGTTGTCTGTATGTTACAGCATGTTTTCTATACGATAGCATCGTCCTTACCACATGCACAGCTGGTTTCTGGATTATATCCCCCAGCCTGAAGCCCCCCCCCCCCCCCCCCCCCCCCCCCTCCCCCTTTAGGCCTACATAGGAACACACAGCTATGCGGCAGCCCTGTGTGCACACGCGCCAATGAGTTTGCACGTGCGCCTTCACCAACGGAGTTGCACGGTCAACTTCATCTGGCAACCGAGTCTCAGTGTTCAAAGCAACCGGGCTAATCAACGTGTGTGTGTGTGTGTGTGTTTGCCTGTGGGTGCGCTGTACGTGCGCATTCACGGCGGTGGAATTCTGTGCCACCTTTGAACCTTTGAACCTTTTCACGCGGGGAGACTGCAAAGAAAGTTCTCTGAAGTTCTTTTCCTTTGACTCTCTGAATGATAGAAAGGCCACTCGAATCATACGCCGCGATCTCGCGCTGGCCCGAGCGCCGCAACCATTGAACTATGTCAAACAGTCTGGCGCTTTTATTATCGTCCTTTTTCTTTCCTACCCCAGCGCATACCTGCACTTCATCCGTCCTGCACGTTTGATTCTAATCTGTCTCTGTAAACACAGATGGAGAAATGAACACTCGGGAACCTCACATGAATCTCTTGGATCATTATTCCAGCCCAGTGACTGCAAGAACAAAAACAATATTATCTGCTAAATTGGAGGATTGAACCGAGGAAGCGGCTACTGTGTGTGTGTGCGCGTGTGTGTGTGATGTCTTGCAGAGGTGGACTCACCAGGATATTTACAATTATGTGTCATTATTATCTCTCCCGACTTGTTTTCTGTCACAGCATGCTCACTCTTCGTCTCCACTCTCTCCATTAACTACCCTGCTTCCCTGCTGAATGAGGTCATATCTGGAAATGTCCTACTTAATGTGTGTGTGTGTGTGCGCGTGTATGTGTGCCATCCTCATCCAGTCACCACGGTTACAGGAGATGCCCTGCGGGCCCCTAAGGGCCCGACTGTCACCCTTCCTCAGTGCGGTAATTAGGGCCCACACACACGTGTGCGTATGTACACACACACACACACACACACACACACACACAGATGTCTGTACCTAGAGAGAACTTAGAAGTGCAGACACACTCGGACGGACAGATTCCGCCACACAGTCCCCGGTCCTCCTGGAAGCTTTCCCCTGGCAACCAACGCAAGCCTTCCTTTAAGCACAAAACATCAGCGTCCGCTACACGAAGCTGCATTATCCAGCCACCCAGACGCGTTGGTTGCCCCGCCCCCCCCCACCCTGACGGACAGCTGTGGCGTCCTGCCCGAGACTCTGTACTTCCACATGTCGAAGCCACCGCCGTCTGACCCGTGTTCCTCCTGTCACCCCAGCGCTGCTAACCTTAGTTATCATGCTTGGCCGAGCAGCTAAGCGAGAACGGGTTGAGGAAAGGTCTCTCTCTGTCTCTCTCTGTCTCTCTCTGTCTCTCTCTGTTTCTCTCTGTCTCTCTCTGTGTCTCTCTGTGTCTCTCTGTCTCTCTCTGTCTCTCTCTGCCTCTCTCTGTGTCTCTCTGTCTCTCTTTGGGACACACAAAGCCTAACACATCCAAAGAGTAGCATGTGAATCAGCGTCTCAGACAAGTAGTGAATGATTTGATACTTTGACATGACGCGCGGGACTAAACCAGGACACGTGTAACAGCTTCGTGCCCCCCCCCCCTCCACCCACACACACACCCACACAGATGTGCATACACACTTTTTCAATGCGTGAGTCTGACTGAATCCTACGAGACAGTTTCTCGGTGCCGCCGTCGAAGCGCCTCTCTGCTCCTCGCCCGACCGAGAGCGACAGCCCGGCTCCCTGACGCGCTACATGTCTTTTGGCTTTCACAGAGGGGGGGGGGGGGGGTTTAGTGCCAGCAGGTGGTCTTTGGTCAAACTGCGGAGAACAGAGGACGGGACTAGCGGATAGCGGATGGAAAGGCAGGGGTGAAACGCTCGGAAGGGGGAATGTTGGTGCAGTCAATGTTGCTAGGTGGAATCGGGAGGAAGACTCCCCAAGTGTGTCCTGGAATCGGACGACGTGGAGGTTGCTATGGTTACCGGGGGAAGAGGAGAGGAGAAGGGGAGGAGGAGGAGGGGGGATTGCAGAGCTCGGAAATCTGTACACTGCCGTGAGCCTGCTTTCAAGAAAGAGGCCATGATGTGTTTGTGCATTAAAACACATGAAATGTTATTACCCATCCGGGTAGTTTCTCTTATAAAACAGTTCAGTAACCTAAAAGACAATGTCCTGCAGATAGAATATATCAATGTTCTTCACGGTCACCAACAAAATAGGTCAGTTTTAAAGGCAAAATCAAGATTCCTCAAATATCGTGCCTGAAAAGGAGTGAGTACAGTATGACAAAAGTACCAGGATGTTCTTTGTGCACCTGGTCGCATTTAGCGGCATGCGAGCCAGCATGCTTCTCTGGCTATCCCGACCCACAATCCAAGCAGGAGGGTCAACGCATGTCCATAATTCCATGTTACTTAGCAGGGCAATAGGACCAAAGTACCAGGATGTTGTTACATGCTTCCTTCTGCAGCATGTAAGATACAGCAAATATATATTACAAGCAAGGGGGTCCAAGACCAAGTGTGGCAAAGCAGTGGGTCCTAATTGAACGCTGACCGCACGGAGCGCCGCGTTCTTATCCACGGCGGCTGCGGCATGCCCTTACACAGGAGGTGTGCAGTTCGTAGTAGTCGGTTCCTTCCCACCAGGCGTGGAGATGACAGGTTCAGGACGGGGGTGCAGGTTGCCGCAAGCACACACACAATGCACACGGCGTTCATGGTACACAGTCTACTCACCAATGACACTTGGTGGGCTCAGTCAGAATGGGAGAAAAACCCGACAGAATGACATCCTCCAGCCAAAATATTAATAATGCAACACATTTTCAAAGATTTCTTTTTTTCTGTGGGGAAAACAACGTTATTTTACCTGTGGCTCGTTTGACAGGCTGCTCGAGAGCTGACACAAATGCAGGGAGTGTGTTGCTGTTTGTGTGTGTGTGTGTGTGTGTTTGTGTGACTGCGTGTGGGAGAAAGAGAACCAGAGAGAAGAATCTGTCATTTTCTTCATGAGCGTTGTGTGTTGGAGGCGCTGGCGTGCGCCACGCTATACAGACACAGACTCCTGCAAACACACACACACACACACACACACACACGCCTGTCTCTTCATTCCTTTTCCTTTACGGCCATCCATCACAAACCCCTGCATCACTCCTCAATTACTTACTACATCCCTGTTCCTCTGCATCCTTCCATCGTTTCCATCATTCTGTTTGTCCATCTTCGGATAGCACTGTGTGTGTGTGTGTGTGTGTGTGTGTGTGTGTGTATAACCACATCAGGGAGCCAATAGAGCAGAAATGAGGGCAGTAGCAGAGGAATCTTATGTGTGGTGTGTGCGTGAGAGAGAGAGAGAGAGAGAGAGGGTACGACCAGCCTAACAGCTTTTCATCCTGCAGCGAGATACAGAGACTCTGCTCTTTCTGCTGTCAAATGGGTTTCCTGAAGTCCCCGAGGACACAAAGAGCCCAGCGAAATCACCCCCACCCGCTTCCTGTTGTTCTTCACCAAATTTGTATTTATATTTTTATCAACTGGTTTATTTCGTCCAAGTTGGAGGAGATGTTAATGGCATGATATTGTTTAGAATCGTTTATTTTCAATTCAATTTACCTTATTTTGAAGAGCCCAAAATCACAACTTTACCATCTTGGGTTACATTATACTCAAATCTGTGCATGGGAAATATTTTTTGGCTCATAACGATGCTGTATTCATTTCCTTTTCTTGGACGATGCGGACTGTAACAACAGTGCAATTTACAAGGGTTTATAACAAATTGTGTTTAGTGTGTGGAACTAAATGCTGCCTAATGCTGTATTTTATTGCCTCAAATCAAACTGCAGCTACATTCATCGACCGTGAACAGTGGAGAAAATATTGGAAGTATTTTATTTATCAAGAAATAATCTCTCGAGGCCTCCCGATTTAAGAAAACAACGAGAGGTATTCTTGATGTAAAGAAAAATCTGTGAGTAACTCTTGACGTCCAATTGTTTATCTTACGCTTGCAATATATCGTCTTGGTTGGTTTTCCACAAGTTACCCCGCAGTGTCCTGCATGTCCCGACTGTCCATATGCTCAGCCATCGACGTTTCTGCTGCTTGGTCTGCGTTCACACTGCACGCATTGAGAGCTTGTTCACATTATCTCATGAATGTGGTGTGGAGGAATAATAATATTACAGCTCTCTGTCCCTCACACCACCGCAACGTCTGTTTTTTGAATCCACCAAGCTGAATACCGACTTAGACCGAAGTCAAACGTCAACACGCGTATCAACATACGAAAGTTGCCAAATGAAGCCTGAGGGTCTGATTCAATGTGACAATGTTTTAAAAAAGAACAACCGATCCGGGTCACATATGTAAAATAAACGGTTACAGTCTACTAGTGATGAAGTGGAAACACCGTGAGAGCGTCCAATGAGTTAGAAGAAAACACCCAAAACGCGTCAGTTAGTGGCCTCGCAGAGAAGCCCCGCCCTGAAGCGCACCCTGCTGTGGGCCCCTTTTGACGGGATGAAACTACAATCTGCTCCGAGGTGCTTGCAGTAGGCTCAGAGCTATCCACCAGGTTTCCTCAAGCGCAATGTTTGGATGCTTTTCAAATTCTTCCTGCCTGTGTGTGTGTGTGTGTGTGTGTGCGTGCGTGCGCGTTTGACACCCGGATAGCATTGCAGAGGGTTCTTGTACGCGGTAAGCGCGCTCGCTCACTGGGCTCGGACTCAGACGGCGTGAACTTCATTCGGATGCTGCGTCTCTCACTCTCAGACACCTCTTTCAACTCGCGAGGATTAGCTCCCGGTAATTATATAGTTTCCACACACATCCGGAGGAACACACACACACACACACACAAAGTCCTTCAGTCGTACATCTGCTAGCTCACGCGCACACAAGCGCACTCCGTCGGCCTCATCAAACCAATCATCCGGCGGTGTTTATGCGAGGAGACGGAGAAGGAGACGGAGTGAAGGGCGGTCTGATAAACAAAAACGGGCGAAGAAGACATCAGAGACCGGTGAGAACGGCGCCGCGGCATCGGCCTTTCGTCAGCCAGTCGTGGCGCCGCCGGCGATGCACGTCGCGCGGGGGGGGGGGAGAAGAGAGCCAGCGGGCGAAGGCGGCATCCAAGCCAGCCACTGCCTTGTTTTGATGTGGGCACACCAATTAAAAAACCGAAAGAAAGAAAGAAAGCAAAAAAAAAAAAAAAAAGATGTCTGCCAACAGTAGGAGAAACCACACAGCGAAAAAACAAAGAGCTGTTTGGGTTTGCAGGAATGTGTAGGGGACGTTTGTAAAGTGGTAGTCTCCGTTTACTATGGACTCAGAGAGGAAGTGAACTGGCGAGGGGGGGGGGGGTGTTTGGCAGGGATCTGACTGTGGCTCAGACGATGGCGGTGACGTCAGCTCGGCCTGAGGATGGATCGAGGGAGGCTGGAGGTGACGCCTCGGGGGAGGCAGGAGCGAGAGTTACAGATGAGCGAGATGGAGAGACGGGGGGGGGGGGGGCGGGGGGGGGGAGACGGGGGAGACACGGAGGGAGGAGGGAGCCAGCAATAAGGGGCCCAGCGCACACATCTGGGTGTGACTTTGGGAGAGAAACTGCGGCTAAGTGGGTTTAAGGCGGATAAACACACGGCAGGACTGCGAGACAAAGACGGGGGAACGGAGAGGAGTGATTCCTCGGCGGGTTCGGGTGAAGACAAAGGCCAGGGGGAGAAATTGGTTTATTATCTTGGCCGAGAAGAGTGCGGGGGGGGGTGACGGAGGGAGAAAAGGAGGTGGCGCATACGGAAATAGCCCGGAGGCACAGGGAGCGATAGCAGGGGGAGATTATGTTGATTATTTGCTCTGTAACCTCTCTTTTAAATACCAGTTAATAACCTTTGCTTCTTCAGGACTGAGCCGTGACAGAACACACACTGGCTTTCCTGCCTGGTTCTTCTTGTTTTTTTTGGAGGTAGTATGAGGTAGAAACAAAACGCTAACACACACACACACACACACAGACAGCCACACAAAGCGCAAAAACATCTGCTCCGTTCAGCACGGCCCGGTCCATGCTCTTCTCAGGCGCATCCATCAGTTGGCCTTTTTTTTTCTTCTTCTTCTCAGATCTTCAGAAGGGATGATCATTTTTTCTCATAAGCCCACCAAGAAGTTTTTTTTTTTCCTCCTATAGGAACCTTTTTTTTCTTTTTTTTGGGAAGTACGCCTTGAGGGAAACATGGAGCGCTAATTGCTTCTCACGGCGTAATGACATCATAACTACAGGAGGGGTGGTGGTGGTGGTGGTGGGGGGGGATGCGTGGGGATATGTGAGGTCATCAGATGCGTCACCACTGTGGGTCACGTCCGGCGGCCATGTGTCGCGAGCAAAGTTGCGTGTCAGTATGTCTGTCCCCCCCCCCCGTCCACCTCCTGTCCCCAGTCCACACCTTCCACTGATGACAGGTGACCGATGATGAAAGGCACCCGGGCAAGAAATTAAAAAGCAGACAGGCGAGAAAAAAGAAAGAGAAGGGAGGGAGGGAGGGAGGGGGGGGGGGGGGGGGGGGGCGGTTGGGTGACGGGTATTGTTATTAGGGCACGACACGGCAGCGCAACACATAGGAGTTTTAAACCTTTTCAACTTCCATAGCCCCCTCTCGCTTTGACCTCTGGCGCCACCGAAACACGCCAAACGCACACGTGTGTGTGTTCTACATTGGCTCCCCGTTTTTTTAAGTGAATATTGAACTGAAAACTGAATTAACGCTCATGCATATTCCATTATGCAAAATGGAACGATACTGTAAGAAAAGAGACTTGAGGGGCTTTCGGCGCGCTCATTAAAAAAACAAAAATCTCGATGGAGGATTCTCTGTTAAATGTAAATGTCGTCTGTTTGACAGGTGCGCCGGGAAAAGTACTAATTGAAAAGAAAATACTAGTCGGGCCTTCCCGCACGCCGCGTCGCCGCTTCAATGAACTATTGAAAGCGAGGTGGGTCACTGAGACAAAGTGGTACCATTTCACTCCGTTACGTGCATCTATGGCAATAATGTGTGGCTGTCAAATCCTCTTTGGTTTAATCACCATCACATAAATGTCACGTGTGCAATTTTTATAGTCATCTACTGTCCACTCATGACGACACCAACCCCCCCCCCCACGGGCGCGTAGTGAACATACACCACAGCGCGCCGCCAAGCCGCGTTAGTGGCGGCGAGGAATACTTACTTTTAGTGTGTCAGAGTAGAGGGCCCCCCCCCCCCTTCCCCTCCCCCCTCCCTTGATGATTCAAATGAATTATCTGGAGTCTGGAGCCCGAATGCTGTTAAAGCCATAGGTCGTTGTTCTAACTGCTGCACACACAGAGCAGAAGTGTCCTCGCACAGGCGCTCTTCCCTCGCCATTGTGGACCAGCTCAAGGATTCCATTAGTGTAATGTGCACTCCGGGTGTCCCAGTAAGGACACATCGTCTGCTCTTTTGTCAACCCAAAGGGTCCTTTAACGCGGAGGGCTCTCCAGCGTCAGGCTGAGGGCCCTGAACGAGGGGGGGGATAAAACACATCTCAGTGTATATGACACGTCTGTGTTCTGTGTCTTTATCGAGCGCTCCGTTTCTGAGGATAGCCTTTATGTCATCGTGTTCTCCTGATGTTCAGCTGACGCGTGCCTCTCTTCTAACGACAGATGCAACAACCGGACGCAGTGCGCGGTGGTGGCCGGGCCCGACGTCTTCCCCGACCCTTGCCCCGGCACATACAAGTACCTGGAGGTCCAATATGAGTGTGTCCCCTACAGTAAGTACCCTTCTTCTTTTTTTTTTAGTCCTATGCTTGAGTCGGGCTGGTGCCTCAGGTGGCCTTTATGACAAGAGCTTTTATCCAATCATATTTCAGCCATCATGTGTTGCCAGGGTCCAAGAATTCTGCCCTTATGCCTTCAGAATCAACAGTGCACCAACAGTGGGGGGGGGGCTGTAGCTTAAAGGGAACAGAAACAACACTTTGGCGTTGACCACGCCAGGGCCAGCTAGCAAGCGCGTCTTTTGATTGGATACTATACTATGCTACTAGCTATGCAGAGCTATATAACTAACCGATGACCCCCGTGGCGATCTGAATGTGTTCATTTGTGTAGATCTGATGGTGTTATTTTTTTTAACCCACGGCGTCGGGTTGAGGAACGGATACTGATGTGGTTAGGGTCAGGGTTAGGGTTAGCAGATGTACTTTCCACGCCATTTTCACAAGGCACTTTCAAGAAAGGGGTTGGCAAAGGGGCCGGTGGTCAGTGAAGCCGATGCCTTCAATCATCATCCCCTCTGATGGCCATCGGAGGCAACTCCTGATTGTGTTGCCAAAGATGGTACATTACATTACATTACATGACGCTTTTATCCAAAGCGACTTACAATGAGACGTATTGACTCCACTTCTCAACATTGTCAACCTGAATTTATGGCCACAATTTCAAGTCTTCTTTGATACAGTATGATGTTCATTTAGTAGATGATTATATTACATACAGAGTCAAATAGACCATAAAGTAGAATATGCTTGAGGTCGAGGCTACCTTGGGATGGACAGGCCTCGACCACAGCGTTGTTTTTAATTTATGAAAGTTCATTTGAACATTTTAACACAACAAAAATGATTTTATTTTGTCAAATATTTTGAGATGTTAATACATATTTGCGGCTTTCTAAAGTTCAATTCTCAAAGGCCTGCCCTTTTTCAAACCGAATCATCAAGAGTCAAAAGAAACTATGATTACACTTTTCCATGGGAAACTCCGAGGGAGGACGGACGAGGGAGACAAATGGGCTCCAATGACGGCAGATGGTGATTTGACCTTTGACCACGCAATAACAGACCGGGAGGTTGCATTCGCTGGAGTGAAACCTTCGTGGGAAATAGTTGCTAAATATACCAACAACTGTGAAACTTTTCGAGGGGGGGGTTTTCAACCAGCGGAGTTGACCCCAAAATCTAGGTTACAGCTTATTGCATGATAAATGGATTCAGGGTTAGTGAATTAAAGACGTCTATTTGTCCCTAATGTTTATTTAACGCAGCCCTTCTGCTCGGAGGATTTTTCCAAAGGCAAAGGGGGGAAAAAAAGCAACTTGAAAAAATTGAAAACCGTAGTAAAAGCAACGTATGCTAATGCTTAATGCCATGATGCAACAGTTATTGGGGGGGACATAGTTCTCATAAAAGAATGTAAAGGCTGTCAATGTAGTGCAAAAAACAGTCCTGGGTGGCAGATTCCAAGCAGTACATTCAGATGATAATCAGCTTGAGCGTATATATATATAACGCGGAATACTTGATACCACTCCACATTACAACGTACAGGCCCGCGGAAACGCAGCGAGAGAACCCGAGTGGGCGCCGAGAAACAAAAAGGGTCTATTTCTGTACGCGCCAAGCGCTGCACGTCTTATCGTCGGCATCATTTTCTTCTTTTGTTTTCGCTTCAAACGTCCCTGCAGTGGAAGTCATAAAAGACAGGAGGACATGCAGAGTTGAGATAAAATAGTTAGGATTCATCCCAAGTCAATCTAGTGCTGTCTGTAAATCATACGTTTCTGCCAAAGATAGAACACAAAGTGGATTGAGCCTCCGCTGTTTTGAAGAAATTCGAAGTGAAATCTTGTTATGACTCAACCGCCTTGTTTCAAGTTAGTGTCTTTTTTCATAAAACAAAACAAAGTAAATTAGCTCCTCCTGAAGCGGAATTGGTTTAATACGCACTGGAGAAACTTTTGCTTTTCTTTCATCTTCCTACAATAACAAATGACTGCATTGAACAGTTTTTTTGTTTTTTGTTTTAACATTAGTTTGCTGCCTGCACAAATTCCTGAAACTTTTGTGTTTCAGCTTTCGTGCGAGCGTGCCTTGGCCCTGGCACGCCGTGCGCGCCGTGCACGCCCATGGTGAACCCCCACCCCCCCCCACTGAACCATTCAATTAGGTCCGGCCAAACGGCTCCTGCCTGGCGTCTAGAATGACCAGCAGATTAAATAATAGGACTATCAGAGCCCTCCCTGGAGCAGATGGAAACACAACCTGATACCTGCTTAATGCCCCACTGAGTGCACGCGCGGGCGCACGCTCTCCATCACACACACACACACACGATGGCAGCATCGAGGCCGTGTGTGTGTGTGTGTGTGTGTGTGTGTGTGTGTGTGTGGTTGTGGGATTTTGCTCCGTTTGAAACGAAAATACAGCGCCGCTCGTTTCGGGGATGAATCGCTGGGAGGAGCGGTGGCTCAGGGAGAACTCGAAAGCAAGATGAGTTGCATGCTGATCTGATAAACAATGTGCCCCCCCCCCCCACCCCCCCCAGGAAAGAAATAGACAGCGTTTGAAACCAAAGTCATTAGAGAGCTCGGCTAAGAGAGGCGGGGACGAGGGAGGAAAAAAAGATAAAGAAGAAGAGAGATGGCGCATTGGAGGGAGGGAGGGAGGGAGGGAGGGGGGAGGGGGGGCCTTTGACAGTACATTAGCAGTTTTCGTGTACTGACTAAGTGTTCGGGCTGGATCAGGTAGCACTGAGAGGATGCACTAGCGCGCTGCATGGGTGTGTTCAGCCACGTGAAATGTATAAAAATAAAGCAGAAGCACAGCTGGCTAGGTGTAATATTTTAAAACCTTTTTAATCGCAATCATTTGAATATTGAATTTCTCATGAACTAATGAGTGTGATCTCCCGTCGATTTGCCTCGTCAACATCAGAGAATGTGCATTCCTCCTGAATTTAGTTTGTTTTTTCTCAAAATATCCCCCCCTCCCCCACCCCCCCCCCGTCTCCAAAACAACATTTCTCTTTCCTTCATTGTCTCTCACATGCCGTCGGCCCAATTGATTGTGGACACGATGACCCCAAGCGACTTGAGTGGCAGAAAGACCAGAAGGGTGCATTTAGCGCGTACTCGAGCTTGTTTTGGTTGGGAATACGTCAAGCTTCTCAAAGCCCCCACAGTGAGATATTTAAGAAAGGAGCGTGATAGTGTCCCCAGTGGAAACAAAGCCACTCTTGAGACCGGGACGTCCAGCCCCGTCTGCCATCAAGGCCAATCGACGCTGTCAGCTGCGCTGTGCTGAAAGATACATTTTGCGAAAGACATTAAGCAGCAATACATCTTATAAGTGTTGCCATCAATCAATGGGGGATCAATGAGAGGAGGCTCGTTCAGAGCGACGCATTCCTAAAACACTCCACAACAAATCACCGCATTTCCACGTGCCCGGGCGGCGTTGTGACTTTAGTGCACTCATCAAGGGCCACGTCAATAACTCAAGCGCACCGGTAGCGGTTGATTACCCCCCCCCCCCCCTCAGGCGATCACCGATCAGGCCGGGTTCTTCTCCCCTCAGCACCCACATTTCCTACTACAGGGAGAATGTAAACAAATCTCAAAGTGGGTTAAGCAGCAAATTCAAATATGTGCTGCTCAGTTTTGCAGAGAATTATTGCCCCCCCCCGCCCCCCGCCCTTCCTTTTTTGTCTCCTTGAAGTTTTTTTTTTTTGGCTCGCTCTACCTTCACTGCTCTTCATCTCTTGTCCCTTCTTTTTTTTTTTTGCACTGCAGGATTTTTTGGGCTCTTTTCCAGAGTTAAAATCAAGTGCTCCTCTGTCTGGCTTTGCGCTCCCTGGCTGTCCTCGGCGTACACGTGTGCGCTGGTCGTGCGCCAGAACTAGCCCGGCTAGCTCTGGCGCTAATTAGCCACCTGTGTATACTTGTTTGTGGCACTGCAGGAGCACTATAAATATCCAATACATCAGCAGCTACTGTACAAAAGCACTCCTCCAGAAGCGAAGCCAATGCATGAAAAACAAGAAAAAAAAAGAAGCCATAGGATGATCGGTATGGTGCGCTTTGGGATTGTGTGTCTATCTGTTTCCTCATCTCCGTGCAGCGGACCCCTGTCTCTTTGACTGTCGTCATGAAGCAATTAGCCTACTACCTCGTTTAGTGTATTAATCAGAAAAGCCAGTGATATGTTATGCAATACCCGGGCAGTCTATTTTAAACAATAGACTTGGCTCAGTAGGAGAGCTAATTAAAAGATAAAAATCACCTTTCTTGTCCGTCCAATTAAAGGCTTCTGTCAAATTGGACCCCTTGCAGTAACTTCATCATGATAACACGAGAGGAGCCACATGTGTGTGTAGGAGGTACAGGAAGCAAAAAGAAACAGAATAGGGGGGGGACGTAGATAGCAAAGAGGTTAGACGAGGTGCAGAACAAATGAATTAACTGATAAAGAAAGGGACACGCTTAAGAGGTGGATGGGCTTTGGGTGTTGGAGGGGGAGGGGGGGGGGGGGGGGGGGGGGGGGGTGTACGTGACAGAGAGCGGGGAGAAAGGGGGCACAGCGGGGGCGACGGCGTGAGAGGACGGCAGGGGGCGAGAGAGGACGGCGAGGAGGGACCCAGAGGAATACTGTGGAACAATGGAAAGAAGGGGGAGCGGCTAAACGCTCCGTGTCCCCTCAAATGACCTTGGGCTGCAGATCAGAGACGGCGGTGATGGGGGCCACTGTCGGCACCGCCACCAAAGCAAACACACACACACACACACACACACATCTTCGACGGAAAGCTACTTAATAAACCATATGCTTCCAATAAAAATGCTAATTATCTTTACAGCGCGGCGCAGTCGGGGTTAACGCCGCTTCTGTTTGGGCGCGAATCGGAAACAGAGAGAGGAGAAGGTATCCGAGCAGCTCGTGCCATTAAAGTTCAGGGGGGAAAAAAAAAATCAATTAACGCGGATGCTAATGAATATCTAGAGGATTTGTCGACGGATGTGAGACGAGACAGGCGACGCGCTGCCACAGAGCGCCGCGCCCGTGTTTTAGAATATTCTCCCTTCTTCCACAGCTTGGTCCCAGCGATACGTGTCCGTGGTCTCTCACCCCGTCGCGGAGATCAAAAACGTCCGTCCCCCGCAATCCGGAGAAAAACAACAAGCGGGCGACCCAAATTGAATGACATTTGTGTGACATTTTGTTTGCCATTTAGTGTCGCCTACTTGTCGCCACACTTTCATTTTGAAATCTATTAGCCACTGTAAACCTTGAACTGCGCGCTTCTCTCCTTTGTGTTGGGAAGGTTGTACAAGAATCTGCCCAAAGTCCTTGTTGTTCCGGGTCATTAATCCTCGTCCTCTCAACCACAGTGTGGTATTGTTTAAATGTGTGTGTGTGTCACTTCCGTATCCGTCGTCCCTTGCTGGGCATGGACACACTGGCCGTTTCTCAATACCTAAGACGGCGAGAACGGACTCGCGTTCCGCGAGAATAGACTCGGGAGACAGACTCGGGAGTCCTGACTCGCAGGTTCGGGAGAACGGAGAACGGTCATTTCCGCAGTTGGAACAGCAGCTGACTTGATGACGTCACCACGTCAGCTGGTCTTGCTAATACGTTTTTATTTTAGTTTTTGACTTAAATATTTTACTATTCAGTCAGAAAATTACATTACGTTACTTTAAAAAAGTAGGATTTATAAACTTCGACATAAAGTTGTGTTTATTTTCCTCCGTCGTTGTTGCCTGTTGCTGAGGTGAAATGCATTCTGGGATATTTGGCTCTCACAAGAACAGACGAGCCTGCTCCGATGCATGCCCGGTAAAATGGGCGGGGCGAGTCACATCCGGGTATTATGACCGTTCTCGGCCTGATGCGGAATTTAGAATTGGAACAGTACTCGGGCTGCGACTGATGACGTTTCACGAGTCAACGAGAACAAAAGTCCACACAAGAACGCATATTGAGAAAGGGCCACTGTCTGCTTTCTCTCACATGGGAACTGTTTCCTTGTGGTGAGCCGTTTTATATCTAAAGTAAAGGCACACACAAACACACACACACACCCTTGCTCCACGACACCCACTTTTTTTTTTTTGGTTGAACACGATTGTCCCAGAGATTGCTTATTTATCTGGGAGTTGTGCTAAGCCGCACCAGTTACCATGCATATTTCATGAGACTAGGATTTAATGTGTGTGTGTGTGTGTGTGTGCAGGCTTCTGCGCGTCAGATGTGTTTTTGTATACAAGTCTACGCTGATGATGACTTTCTGATTTACAGAATATATGCATGCTATATATATATATATGTATAGATACTGTATAAAGGAATAAACACGTACCATACGTAACATCCTTCCAAATGTTTTTTCCTTTGAGGACCGTCATCTTTCCCCTCCCTTCCTTCCCTCCCCCCCCCCCCCCCCCCCTCCCCTCTCAGGGGACCAGTTCCGTTCAGCAGGTCTCTAACGGCCTAGAAAGACACAAGGGCACTGCCTGCAGGATTAGGTTTCTGCCATGTTCACATTCCACTCGGCCCCCTCTGGGAGCAAAGTGGAATGGAACTCATACGTTTAAGAGGCTCCAGGCGAGTGTGCACGTTGGGATGCGGGTCCACTCTGCCGAAGCTCTGGGGGATAGCAGTTTGGATGTAACAGAGGGGCAATTGGTGGTCGGGGGGGGGGGGGGGGGGGGGGGCTCCTGCCTAGTCGCGCAATGTAGGTGACACAGGAAGAGTTTTAACGTGTGGGCCGATCACATCCATTTTACGTTTTTTGCTGCTCTGTAGCTATTAGCATACATTGGAGAGCTTATTGTCCAATTCGCCCTGCACTACAGGGTCGCCACAGTTACTGTGATTCGTGTTTTACCATCAGTATTCCTCTCCCTGTCTGGGGAGTCTGCATGGCACGTGTCTGTCCCCCCTGTGTGTGTGTGTGTGTGTGGGACATATGCAGGCTGCATTACTGTCAGATAGCTGGGCCGCTCCTCAGACGCTTACGTAATGCCATTACGGATCACACACGGAGAGCATCCTGGCGCTCTCACAAGATTAGAATGAAATATGAGAATGATTATGAAGATCTGAGATTGTATTATCATGATTTCCTTATTATTGCATCATTAATCTATTTTTGTCTCTTGTCTCTTTCTCTCTTTTTTTTCTCCACCCCTCTTCAAATGTCTTTGGCTACGGCTCGTGCAGAGGTGGAACAAAAAGGTAAGTCTGTGAAGCAAGCCCCAGAAATAAAAAATAAAAAAGCTTCCGCGGGGTTGAGGTGTCACTTTGATGGGAGCGCCTGAAGCCTTTTTTACCTCGTGGCGGAATGACATCCCTCAAAGTCACCGCTGCTATTTTAAGCCGGCTTGATCTCGGCGTATGGAGGCAATTTAGAAACACTGCTTCTCATTAAACACACCCAGGGCCCATATTATTTCATGGTATCGCTCAGAATGTCACTTAACAAACTCTCCGCGGGTCGAGGCCCGTTTTTATGAGGGGCCAATGAACAGAGAACTGCATTGACATTTGATATTTCCAAATGCGTTCCCATGATATGGAAATTGGGCGAGTGTGTTTTGAAACAGCCAATGAAAACTCATTTAACATTCCCCTCTCCCCTCTCGTCGGCGGGGTCACAAAGTGTTATTGGGGACGGATTGGGAAAACCACAATGCACATCTGGCCCGTCTTGGCCAACATTCCAGTTAAATTACCAAAAAAAGGTCCCTTTGACTCGGTCGCACCGGTGTCCAACGATTTACTACGTCTCCCACATCACTCGTAAAACATGACCTCGGTATTCAAAGATGGGAATACCCGCCCGAACCGGGTGGGAAATGAATTATTATAACAATTGCAGAAACAGCAGGCAGTAAAAGGCGTGTTCGGCTCTACAGTTGGCTGCTCCTGACAGAGATAGAGAGGGAAGGCTAAAGGAAGGAACAGCTATGAGACTAATGAGGAGCTGGGGAGGGAGGCAGGAGCAGGGAATCGAAGGAAACGGGTGTGGAGGACAGGAGAAAAAAAAAAAAGGCCATTTTCTCTTTTTCTCTTAGCTGTTAGCGCGGGGCATTATCTGTTGAATGGGAGGCATGCTGTTGCCGTTCTCAAGAATGACAGCGGCTATACAACATCCAAATCACAACACAGTAAGCCGATCGTGTCATCGTCACTCACTGGCGGTTAAGCTTGAGTCGAGGCACAACTCCATGCTCACGAACGCTCGCAAAGGCCCCGTCAAAAGGAAGGAAGCCGGGGAGGGAAGGGTTGCCGTTTGAACGGGTCTAATGCCTTCTTAATTTTGCTCCATCAGTATTTCTCTGGCATTCTGCGAGGAGTGTACCAAAGTGAGCACCTCTTCGAGTCGGACCACCAGTCGGGCGCGTGGTGCAAGGACCCGCTGCAGGCCTCCGACAAGATCTACTACATGCCCTGGACGCCGTACCGCACCGACACGCTGACAGAGTACTCGTCGAAGGAGGACTTCATCGCGGGGCGCCCCACCACCACCTACAAACTGCCGCACCGCGTGGACGGCACGGGCTTCGTGGTCTACGACGGCGCGCTGTTCTTCAACAAGGAGCGCACGCGCAACATCGTCAAGTTCGACCTGCGCACGCGCATCAAGAGCGGCGAGGCCATCATCGCCAGCGCCAACTACCACGACACGTCGCCGTACCGCTGGGGGGGGAAGTCGGACATCGACCTGGCGGTGGACGAGAACGGGCTGTGGGTGATCTACGCCACGGAGCAGAACAACGGGCGCATGGTGGTGAGCCAGCTCAACCCGTACACGCTGCGCATCGAGGGCTCGTGGGACACCAGCTACGACAAGCGCTCGGCGTCCAACGCCTTCATGATCTGCGGCGTGCTGTACGTGGTGAAGACGGTGTACGAGGACGACGACAACGAGGGGACGGGCAACAAGATCGACTACATGTACAACACGGATAAGAGCAAGGAGGTGGTGGTCAGCATACCGTTCCCGAACTCCTACCAGTACATCGCCGCCGTGGATTACAACCCAAGGGACAACCTGCTGTACGTGTGGAATAACTACCACGTGGTCAAGTACTCGCTGGACTTCGGCAACAACGGTAGGTCCTCACCCCTCTTCCCGTTCCCACCCGCCTCCTCCTCCTCCTGCCTTTGTAATGAGATTGGTTTTCTACCTGCAGCCGGGTGTAATAAGAAAGAAAAAGATGCAGATTTGAGTACTTGGCATATTCATAGTGCTTTTAATATCCATTTGTTTTAATATTCATAATGATGGATGCTTTTTCTGTTGTTGTGACATAAGGAATACTTCCAAACACTAATCTTCCTCTAATAATTAATTCAGCAAAATGACTTAAAGGATGGAAGAAAAAGGAAAAGCACCATCTGTGCCGTCGCAATTCTCAATCACGGCTGCTCCCGTAACAGTTCTGCTTTAGTCAACCAAAGGAATAACTTGTAAAGACTACCTTCATCTGCACCTTTAGAGGAATATATAATGACATTATGCCGAGCCTTACATACTGTAAATGCCTCTTGCCTTTTACTGTACCACTTGCCAGCCTTCTCTTTAGTCTTCCCCCCCTCCCCCACCACCTCTTTAACCGTAATGCACTTTGAGAAGGGAGCCAGGAGTGTCTGGAGGGAACAGGAACCAATAGCGCGTTGACACAGGACATCCACTTACGAAGACGGGCTGAGGACACTTCAACTTGCGTTTGAAGTTATTGAGTTCTTGCTTTATTATTGACTCATTTATACGGCGCTTCTGTTGAACGGCTCGTCTCGTCACAGCGAGGCCCGAATCAAGTGCCAATCTAGTTCCATACATTTCACCCCTAAAACCTGATTTGAACTCAGTTGGTGTTAAACAAAAAGCTTTTACAAACTGGTGGTCGTGCTGTGCGGGTAGCATACAGAGAAGGGTGAGTATTTCCAGAAAGGGGTGGTGGAGACCAAAACAGATCAAAAAAAGGAGAAGGAACATGATGAAATTCTGCTTGATGCATAAATAAGTGTTTTCTGTGATGAGGGCTCGTTCTCACCCATTTTCAGCACGGGTTGAGTAGTTCGTGACTTCAGTTTGCAGGTCGAGTCATTTGGACGAACCATCCGAGTGAAAGGCCGAAGAAGGCTATGTAACCCAGAGTAACTCTTTCAACTCTGGTGTTAAGACCCCCCCCCCCCCCCCCCCCCCGCCATCCCCTCACCTCCTCTTCATCGATGGAAGGGCTTAGGTCTCTGGAGCCTGAAGGGCTATTTGCGCAGCGTAATTGCCTTTCAGCACCTTTCTATGGAGTGGTCAAGGCAGTCTGGCTGCATGTCTTATTAAATGATGTCTGAATTAATGCATGCTCTTACACGCAGTTAGGAAGCGCAGTACAAGGAATTATGGAGAGAGACAGCGTTAAAACTTGGTTTCCACCGATCCGTGTGCGAGTGTGAATCGCGTGCCGGGGTGTCTGACTGCGAAAATGTGTGCGAGTGTGAGGCTGTTTACGCATAATGACCTGTATGCCCCTGTGCCAAAAACTTGCTAATGTACTTGCGGCATGGGTTTTGTGTTGCTCTATTCATGAGCGCGCATACGTGTTCATCGGTGCGCGCTCTGAGAGTGTGATCGCTCTCATAATGGAGCATTTGGTGGCGTCTCGGGAGGCTCTGAAGAGGGGATCAATGGGAATTCAATGTGGAGAATGACCTCCAGTGCACAGCAACGAGCCCGGCTGCTGACCAGTGGGAGATAAATACACACAATCAATGGCAACCCGCTCCTCCGCTCAGCTCTCCGCCGTCCGCTCCCCAACTCAATGAAGACAAGGAACAAATGAACCACCTTAACTGCATGATTTTCCCATTCTTCAGAAGACGCAGCAACAAGTCGATTCGTTCGAGTCTGATTCTATTGTGGAATACGGCCCCCCCTGACAGTTCACGCTGATGTGTCTCTGCTTTGTGGTTTAGGGTCAGTATAAATATGCCAAGCTGAACTTTCCATGTTCGGTGTTTTTTTTCATTGTTTTCTCTATAGAGCTTGCCATGTTTTTGTTTTGGCTAATATGGACTTCTTAAAAGATAGAAAATGAGACAGGAAATGGGCCGGGGGGCTATGAGCGGGCCACAGAGGGCCGAGTACAGCTAGCGTGCAACACAAAGAGCACCAATTACTGTGTTTTGTCCGTCCGACTGGCGAACAATGGGAGCTCACTGGCCACCAAAAAGAGGTCATTCTGATCCATTTGCACTGTTTGGACTCTGAAGTCTATATAGTTTATATTATTATTAAGTCAGAACGTATACTTACATATTCTGTACTTCTAGTTCTGGTGTTGGTGCTTGTAATTAAAAACCCTGAATTCAGTCCTTAGAAAAATGACTTTCTACATGATCTGAAGCACTTCCACTGGCTCTCAATGGCTTTTGCACAGCTAACGGTGCTAACAGTGCAGAGAGCACAGAGCAAACTACTACCAAATGCTCCAGCCGCCCGCCCACAAAGTCTTGAATTAAAATATGCATATGCATTTTTTTTTTTCTACAATGCTTCACTTCCCGCAGTGCGCGGCGGGTTCCACCCCAACTAGTGTTTGCAGACAGACACCGTCACCGTGCAAAGACTGCACCAAACCCCCCCCTCCCTCCCTATTCCCCCCCCCCCCCCCCCCCCACCACCGGTGGGCCGATCCGTTTGCCCCGACTTCACCTTAGGCCAACAGATAATATGAAGGTCTTCTCCGTTACTTCACACCACGCAGCAGAAAGTGATCTTTTTGTGTTGCATATTCTCCTCCCTTGGTACATCAGAGTAGTGTTGCTTCTTCTTCGCCTGTTAAATGCCCCCCCCCCCACCCTCCCCCCCCATCTCTCACACTAACACAAGACATCATTCTTCAACTGTTTCTCTTTCCTTCTCTTCTCTCTCAATGCGCCGACCCTTTTTCTCTGCCTCCGACCCTCTCCCACATCACACAAAGTTAATTCACCGAGTGTCCTCAGATGTATATATTATAGAGGGCCTGCACAGAGTCGGAGTCAAAGTCACTTGTCTCCCCATCTCTCCCCCCCCCCCCCCCCCTCCTTCCAGCCCGCGCTCCCCAGACACTTTCTCTTGCTCTCTACTGTTTATGGAGTTGTTTCATCATGTCTTCTTACATGCATATTATAGAGGCCTTCCCTTCGCAAGTGGCATGGCTCCGATGAAGCATTTGAATAATTTATCATCTCCAGTCTGCCTTGCCACACTTTAGAAAGTTTTTCCCAGCAAAGTCGCAAAATTATTCATGTTATCTGCATCCTCGGGATGGGAGTGGCAAACAGGGACGAGGCTAAATAGATTTCTCCTGGTGTACGCCCCACTCGGCTTACTCACTGTCGTTTTCCGCTGCTGCCCCTCTGCTTATGAACTTCAAGGTTGATGATCTGATTAAGTTCTGATCGTAGATTCCCCCGGAGCACCCGAACACCTTGGTGCGAGAGGAAAAGGCACGACATTAATGCAGCTTTTCCAAAAGCAGGCCTTTTAGTTCTGTCACATTGAGACACCGTTTGGAGTCAGAAGGAGAAGGAAATCTGCTGTTCTGTAGTAGCATTTTATAATAATGACGACAACTTTAACAAAATAACACGTGTAACATTCTTTACACGATCATTTCAATGCTTTCACACACGTCAAACCAAAAAAAAATAACCTGTTGCAACAGTTCTATCTCTCAAAGGCAACCTCCAAATCTATTTCCAAACTCTAAATCATGCTGTGAAAAATAACTAAACCTGACTGCTTGCCTCTTAACAATGAAATGAAAATGAGCAACAAAAGATATTCAGAAGCCCAACCGTGCTGCCTTTTGTCTCTTTTTTACGCATTTGTTTGTCAAGGTTGACTGCAATTAATCTAGTTTGGAGATTTAGTGTAACATCCATCTAACCACAAATACAAAGTCCCTTCTCACTTGAGTGAAAGATTTAAAGTGCCTGAGGGCTTATCTTCATTGGGCCCTTGGCTAAGCCCCACCCCCAGCTGCTACTTAATCAAGCTGTCGGAGCTCCTTTCCCACGGACTGCACTCTCTGAATTAATATCCTCGTTTCACAGAACACTGTGTGGAGCTGGCCAATGCTACGCTATGGTTGGCCAGTCCAGAGCTGGAGGGGCGGGACTTAGCAAGTAGTCAAATTGAACATTCCCAAACCCTCTCACTGGGGTCAAAGTGGGGTTTTTTTTATACAAACCTACAGTAGCTAAAAAGTGTTCACCTTTTATCAACTAGAGCCACCCACAGCGTCTTAGTGAATTACTGAATTGGACGAGTGATCAAATGCTGGTATTCTTTCAAGTCTCTACACAGTTATATAGAGATGACCTCTATTTGCCACTCTTCCCACTCTGTCAGTTTACGGATATTTAGAGGTTCACCTTTGAACTCTTAATGGCCCGAATTACAGAGTTCCATTTCCTAAGGAAGCCAAGCGTGGCGTTCCTATTGTCTTTAGCCCCTCTCCACTCCTTTACACCACCCACCCACCCGCACCCCCCCCCCCCCCCTACTTCTTGCCTTCCTCGGCACCAGATTGCAATCAAGTGACAAGGCTAAGCAGTGCAGGAAATGTTGTAAGCAAGCTGAAGGAGGGAATAACAAGAGTTAATGGCTGAAGTGGAGACCTTGTCTCCCCAGATCATTAATTCGGCCAACCCTCAGCACGATTCTGCCTCCACTCGACACCAGCAAGCGGCCTGATAAAAAAAACCCGGAAATAAATATATAAAGACAAAATAAACAATTGTGTGCTTGCTAATCCCACAATCACATGGTGGTAATGTGATTTCCAAAATGAAACGGTCCAATTCTGCCATGTGACAGGAATCCACACTGCTGTGTGACTGTGCCTTCGTCCGCTCTCCCCTCGCCCGCCTTCGTCTCTCGCCTGCTGTCCTCCCCCCCGTCTCCCTCCTCTCCCAAACAGTTCTCGACACACGGAGGGGTGTTGGGGGGGGGCTTCAGAGAGCCCGCTGCACCTGTTTCCCTGCCTGCAGTGAGTCCTTATCGATCGGGTAGTCCCAGTCGGGGCCCCTCTGCGCACCTTTAGCCTCGGCGCCTCTTCCACTCTGCCAAACCCATTTAACTCAGGAGCCAAACTTCAATGCGCCTCGCCAGCTCGACCGGGGCGGGGGGCGGGGGGGGAAGACACCGAAGAGAGAAGCAGGGGCAGAGGACATCGCCGTTGTTGGGCTCTACTTTCTTTATTTTGTCTAATGGAGGACTAGCGAAATAGGTAAAATCTTCCCTTTGAATGACGGCCCGTGGTGATGGTTTATGGGTCACTCCAAACACTCAGGGCCTTCTATGTTTATACCTGTTGTCCTCTTAGAATGGACATTAACGCATGTCTGGAGATTGGAAGAGGTCTTCCCACGCACTAAAGGAAACTTGCTGCCGTTGTGACGGGAGCGGCGCCCTCACGCGACCTGGTGGCGGGCGGCGGCGCTCGCTGGCGTCCTATCTCCCAACAATCACTGCTCTGAAGTGCTGCGTTCGGTCTTATCAGCGAGCCCGAGCCAATGAAATGTAAAAGTGTGTGTGTGTGTGTGAGAATGTGTGCGCTCCAGCCACGGGGGCAGCGTGTTATCGCAGTATGCAGCCCTATTCAATGCCTGCACCACCATCCACCCTAGAAAGCTTTGTGCCCTCCAGTCAGATTATCGTTTTGCTGTTGCCCGTCTGGATCCAGGGTGTGTCCTTCCATGTGTGTGTGTGTGTGTGTGTGTGTGTGTGTGTGTGTGCGTGCGTGGAGGCAAGGAGGCAGCAACTTTTAGAGGAAAACTGCAGTAATCGTCTTAGCATATTAAGGAGCAGACCATAGCGGTAGAAGAGACACTTGGTCTCAGTGCAGGGAGCTTCTGTCTCGATTCCAGTCCCTCTACCCTTTGCTGCCATGTCACGACGCCAGCGGGGGGGGGACACTCTCCAGCACAGGATGTTCATCCTCCCGCTCCCCCTCCCTGCCTCCTACCTTTTTTTTGGGGGGCTTGTAGATTTACGATCCACTCTGTTTGCCGAGTGAGGAGTCAACAAGGGCATTCTCAGCAAACGGAGGCGGAGACAGGCAGTCGTACCCACGCGGGAAAAACACACCGCCGCACACAGTCCGACACACACACACACACACACACACACACACACACACGCTCTCATTTGTCAGATGATGCAGCGCCAGCGTCCCCAGGCTGACTGACAGCATCTCTGCGGCCCCGTCGGTGTGGTGACAGGCAGAGAACAACTCCGGGAACAAGTTTACTGCCAGCCTGCCATTGTCTCACCTTCCCCCGGGTCGGAAAAAAACAAACCGCGTGGAGAATAGAATGCTCCGAACATTCCAGCTGATCCGGAGCTCTGCATCATTCCAAACGGAACACACACACACACACAACAGTTGTCACGGAGTGGCAGAATGGAAAGGACTGGTCGTATATTTTAACAAGGAAGTGGGCCGTTTAGTCTTGACCTCGTAAACAGGAGAGGACAAAACAATTAAAGTAGTTATCTATTGTTATAGTTATAGTATTTACTTCCTGTTCAGGGAATTTGACCCGTAGATTATTATTATTCTGTTATTGCTTAACACAATATTGTCAAAATGCATTATTTCAAGCAATTTGTATTTGAAAAAAACCTTACTTTATAACAGAGGGTTCTGTTATTTGATTAGTGCCGGCGGCAACAGTTTGCCACGGTGATAATATGTTATTCTATTCAATTAATAATACCACATTAGACCTGTGAATCTTCACTGAGGCATCACGTCGCCTCTGTTCCACTTTGAAGAATCAAGACCAGCAGTCAGATGAAACTCTCCTCCCTTTTTATTTAGCCCTGTTGTGACATATTCACTTAGGAGTCATCTGAAAACATATTTCCCAGTGTTCAATGCTCGACAAATGACAAATCACACGGCATTTCCTCCGTTAGATCGGAACTTTAGTACAAAATGATACAAACTTTGAAGACGGCTGAATTAGTCTGACGGGCTCGTTATTCACTGCCATATCTCCATTCAATTGAAAGACAGTAAATTGTATGGAGTTATTCCCCAGACCTCCATGTTCCTCCTAGAGAGCCGTTATCACACAAGCGCCGCGACAACACATCTGTCACAATGTGTCACTGGCACGCGTGAGCGCCTCACACGGCGGGCAGCGATGCAAAGTGAATTTGGTTTGCACTCTTCGGGGTCGCACGCCGGCTCCCGCGGGCGTCCGTCGCGGGCGGGTTGAGCCGACGCCGCGGAGTTGTCGTGGTGCATTTACTCAAGGCCCCCCCCCCCCCCCAGCCCCCCCCCGAGAGTACGGCCCCGCAGCCTGTACTTCCCTTTATGCATGTTTCATGAAGCCGTTACGCCACGCGTGCTGCGCTTCTCGCACTGACGCCGCCGGTCAATTCATCACAACTCACAACAAGATCCCTGGATTTAAAAATAAGTTTGTTGCGTTAAGAGAGTGCAAAAGTGGGGGCCGGGATAACGTGAACACGCAAGCACACTTGGAAAAAAAGAGTTCTGGGAAATATACAGAAATGAGAGGAAACAAAGTCACCAGCAGCTTGATTGAGTCGGATGGAAAAGGGAAAGCTGCGTGTGTTTTCTGCTGTGGACAGCACACACACACACACACACACACACACTCTTCTGTGTTTGTGGCAGAGCTGCTACTTGAGCTTCCAGTTTGGCTGCAGGTGCACGCACACACACACACACACACACAACACACACATCACATTCAGATTGACAGCCAGTCCTTAGGCCACTTCTGCTGCGCGTGATTGATGGGAACATTCTGTGGAGAATAATGCAGAAAACCGGGGGGGCGGCGGTGATTCGGGAATGGGGAGCGGCGCCGTTTAGGTACGGAAACACTCCATTGGGTTGCGGGGGGGGAGAGAACAAGAGCGTAGGAGGTGTTTCATGGCTGTCAGTCAACCAGACAGACAGACAGAAAGAGAGAGAGAGAGGGAGAGAGTGTGTGTTTGAGTAAACTTAATATCCAGAGTGAGGGATGACTCGAGTTCACAGTAAACAATACAAAACACCCACTCTCTGCTAAATAACTCCCACGCGGCCCCCCACGCGGAAATTAAGCATCAAAAACAAATCACAACATTGTACCAAAAGAAAAAACCCCAAAACACAGCGGGAAATCTATTTTCTGCTCATTGAACCCCAAATTAAGCAATATACACAATACCCCGGTACAAACCCACTGCACGTCTCCACACTGCTTACGACAGCTGCTCAGCGTCAGGGACGCTCGGAGGAGCACGTGGTCGCTGAAGATCAGACATGACCTCTCGAAGCGACCTCTCAGCCAAGGACCAAACACACACTTTGAAATCCATATTCCCGCGCATGGTTGGCTGCCTTCAGTAGGTTTGTTTGTGTTTCCTGGCTTTCATATTTGGGGTATTTATTAGGGAAATTAAGTCTCAGCTGTGCTCTGTGCATTCGGGCTTCATCACACAGTTGTATAAATGTGTAAAGAGACTCTGCAGGTACAAACATTACTGGGGTTTCCTGTTATTACAATTTCTAATGATATTTATGCTCACTGATATAATTGACATGTTTATTCAAAATACAATACCAAAAGATTTCGGTAATCTTGGAGGTATAATAGACGGTGTTGCAAAGAGCTTTGTAGAAATGCGGCTTTTCAAAATGGGCCCAACCTGTTTGCATTATTACACGTAATGTCACCCAAACGTCTCAAGGACGACTCCATTCAAAGAGAAATAATTACATCCCCCCCCCCCCCATCCGACTTTTCGATCTCGCGCCATTGATTGTGGCGTTCGTAAAGAGGGGGAGTCGCGCTGCTGTTGTGTGTGTTCGTGAGAGGACGCCAACACAAAGACACGCTCTCCTCTCTCCCACATCGCCGCTCTTTATTTCTGTCCCCGGAACGGAGTCAACGTGAATAATTGAAGCTTTTCGACAATGAAATATTGACAGTAAAGAGCGTTTCGAATGCATGTAAGTGACATGCCAGCCCTCGCGTGATGTCAAAGTGTTATGAATCATGGCCCCTCTCTTTTTTCTTCCTCTCTGCCCCCGAGCTGTGTCCCGCAGGAGGGATCGCTAACCTTGGGCACGTTCGCAGGTCAAACCAATTGCTTTGCTCGCAGTGTACCGGGGGGGGGGGCGGGGGGGGGGGGTCGGGCGATGCTGAAATTCTCTTCGCTGATGATATTGATTTAAGGAAGACAACGGCCTGCGGACTTATTGTCTGGGAAGAAAAAAAAAAAAAAAAGCTGACGATGGACCTATAAATATCTTTGGACTGGAGACGCGTATCTTGCCAAAACACATAGGTCACGATGGCGAGGCAGTAAGCACTATTTTACACAAGGGCACGAGGAGATCAATAGATAAAAGAGATAAATAAACCGGCAGTAATTGCCCTCGTGCAGTGCTGCCAATGTCCGCTGTCATGCTCATATTTTGTGGCTCCTGATTCGGGGGGGGGGGGGGTGGGTGGGAGTTTTGGTCGGGCAGCCCTGCGTGCATGGAGCCAATGGCAGACTGGTGCGTTGCTTTTTTGGACTGTGATGGTTCAGAAAAGCAAACTGAACGTTTCACTCGTCTCTCCCACACAAGCAAGCTGTATCAACAGTAGCACCACGAATGACACCCATGCAAACCACCATCAGACACATGCGCAAGGCTCAAACAGAGCAGTGAAGGACGGACAAAGCCAGGGGAAAAGAAACCTTGAATACAGCGGAGAATAGATATTTATTGAACAATAATCTCACCCAGACCCATTCATATATTTTAATTGGTAGCACTTCAGCACACGCCGCGGTTGTTTGGAAGTGATAATGAAAGAGATCGGATCTGGCAGCGGACTGCGTCGACGTGGGATGAAACGGTAACATTGGGAAGTCATCAGAAACACGAGCTACTTTCCGTCGCAGCGACTCAGCGACTCGGCGCTGTGTAAATGAGTCCGCCGCGGCAATATCACTTACGCTGGAGGCCGTCGCTCCCGTCCCCTGGCGCCGACACAGATGGTCCCTTTGATCACAGTTCTTTTAACTCTGTTGTTCTTACTTGTTGTCGTCCTGGTAACACATTTTGAACTCAATTTCTGGCATGTGGAGCTCAGAAAAAAACATCCGGGCACCAGTCATGGAGGGACCAACACGCATGTTTTTTTTGTTTTTTTTTTAAACATACAGCCTCTCTCCTCTTTCTCCTCAGACTATCGCCCACCTCCCATGATGCCTCCCAACCGAGGGAGCGGAGGAGGGGGGGGAGGAGGAGGAGGAGGAGGAGGAGGGGGTCCAGCCTCCGCCGGGGGTTCCTCCTCTTCATCTACCGGCCGCACCACCACCACTCGCTCCCCTCCGTACTACACCACCCCGCGGGGCCTCCTCACCACCTCGCCCGGCCAGCGCTTTCGAACCACCACCACCGTCCGCCAGCCCGTCCTGGGTCCCGGCGGCGGCGGCGGCTCGTCGTCGGACACCAACCAGATCCCCGACACCGACCAGAAGGCCGGCGGGCGCCCGCCTCCCGTGCAGCTGCCTCCGGCGGCCCCGCAGCCCCCCGCCCTGCCCCCCCAGGACTTCTGCAACCCGAGGCTGACGGCCGACATATCGTGGCCCAGGACGCAGCAGGGCCAGACGGCCAAGCAGCCGTGCCCCGTAGGGACGCTGGGTAAGGAACGCCGCATGCTTGGGTGGAACGTACCGAGAAGGTGGACAATGGTTGGTTAGAGTGTGTGTGTGTGTGTGTGTGTGTGTGTGTGAGAAAGCTTTATCCCGTGAAATAGTCTACTTGTTCCCCTTTGCAAAAGCCTGGGCACAATCTTGTAGAAATTCAACTGTAACCAACCATGCTGGAGGTGTTTCACGGGCCAAGATGGAAAAACTTTCAGATCCTTTTATTAAGTGAAACTGCCATCAAACACAGAATCAAAAGCAGCAGAACACAACATTGATTATCATCACAAAAGGGTGTCAGAGACGTAGCTGGTCTGTGCCTCGTGCTGCACGTGCAGCCTTACCATGTACAGCACCTGGTCACCTCAAGTTATTTATTGTAGACAATTAAACACAATTACACAACACAAAGTCAGGGGTCATTTTCAATTCATCTTAATTGCTGTTTAATTTTTATACACCTCCGTCACGCCCTTAGTGGACACAAAAGCCTAAAACGCTGTTTTGTGTTTCACAATGAGTCCATTTGTCAATTCTCAAAGTGAAAGACAAGATTAACGCGCTACACACACACACACACTCACTCACGCTCACAGGGTTGAAAGGGTCCCTTTAAAAAGGAATTCCGATTCCAATCAAGTAATTACTAGATATAAAAAGTAATCACTATCCTATTACCAGTTATCTGATTCTTCTGCCTTGCTTCTGGATTTCCTCTTTGCCACTAGTTTTTGCCACACACACGCACACACACACTGCTGAGTGAACCCCAGGCCCCTCTGGAGTCCCGGTGTCTCTGGGGAATGTCAGCGCTGTCTCACCCTGTCCGTTGTTCTTGTCTTGAAGGCGTGGCCACGTACGTGTGTTTGGCCCATTTGGGCTACTGGGATCCACAAGGCCCTGACCTCAGCAACTGCACGTCGCCGTGGGTCAACCACATCATGCAGAAAGTAAGCCTGAGCGCCGCCGCCGGACCGAGCCGCTTCCACGCCCGAGCCCTGGTCTTGGGGCACGAGGGGGCTCGTGTGTGTGTGTGTGTTTGTGTTATGGATATATATCCCCGGGGGCGAGTTCTCACGCATGGAGACCCAGCGGCTGCGGGGTAGGACGGTCGGCCGAATATCCATCTCTGTTTGTTAACCCTAACACGGGCAGCCTGCGGGGGGGGAGGGGAAACATCCAATAAGGTCGCCCCCCCCCTCGCCGGCTCCATCGCCGGAACACGGCAACACCATCAGGAGGATTGCTTTGCATTGTGCAACGGCGCAAATGACTGCCGCCCAACTTATGACAAGTTTCAATTCATGGCGTTGTGTGTGTTTTAAGAATAAATGGCTTTAAGAATAAATGGCCCCTGTGAAATGGGCATCGCAGCAGCGGTGCAAAAGCTTTAAAGTAATATGAAATGTTTTTATGATAACGTTTAAAAAAAGGAGGCGGAAACACAACACTGCATTGTTCTCACCTTGCCTGTTCCTCCACATTTACTTCTCCCCCTCCCTCCCCATCTGTTCACTGTATTCTTTGCCCCCCCCCCCCCCCCCCCCTGCTGTCCTCCTCTTTACGCTCACGTTAAATTTACTTCCAACTTTCCCTTTCACCGATCTAACTTTGTTTCTTTTTTTCTTTCGTCAATCTCCCACATTCTCTGACTTTATCCCGCCCCACCCCCTCCCTCCCCCCGTCGGCCAGCTCCGCTCGGGCGAGACGGCGGCGATCGTGGCCAGGGAGCTGGCAGAGCAGACCAAAGGAGTCCTGCGGCCCGGCGACGTGCCGTCCACCGTCAGGGCCATGGCCCAGCTGGTGGAGCTGCTGGACGTCCAGCTGAGGAACCTCACCCCGGGGGGAAAGGACAGCGCCGCCCGAAGCCTCACCAAGGTACCGCCTCGGAAGCAAACCGCGTTTCTGAGTGATGGAGCGACGGGGACGAGGTTCAGCGCCGCATTAGCGGCTGCGTGGGGAAGCACGCGGGGCGGAGACAAGGAAATCATTTATTTCTCTGCTTAGTTCACGTTAAAGCGAGTTAAATCTTTGGAGAGCTGTTGAACTGTTCCTTCGTCTCCTCAGCTGAGGTCAGCCGATGGGTGGGCTTTAGCAGTGAGATTGACAGCTGCTGCCACCTCTTATACGGCTTTCTCCCACTTCGTCTAAGCCTCGCTCTCACACATCCCCCCCTCCCCCCCCCACCTCAAGTGAATCGACGCGTGTGCATGTGTAAGTGCGATGCATTAACCTGCATTTGGTTCTTGACCAAATGCCCTGTTTAAAAAGGTCCAATAAATGGGAGAAAGAAGAAAAAAAAGTCCTCCATTGAAGAGGAAAAGCATTCCTCTCGTTGTCAATAATAGCCCAATTACATGTACCTAATTAAGTAACTCGCCCGCTTATTATGCAAATTCCTGCGAAGGAAGTCGCATGCAGCCAATCGGGCACGAGTGGCGTGGTAATTAACGCCATCATTTAAGTTTACAGTGGGTGCAGACAATGAGAGGATAAAGAAGGAATGGAGGCTACGGGATAATGATGAAAAGCAATCTGCAGAAATTGAACGGAAATGTGTGTGTGGGGAGGAGGGGACACTACAAAATGTACAAAAGAGTTTTTTTTTCATTTTAATGAAGCGGTTCAAGTATGTAAATACAAATATAGATGTGTGTGTGTGTGTGTGTGTGTGTGTGTGTTCGCGACTGAGAGGTGTTACATCGCTAACAGCTGAACTGTTTGAATTTGCAGCTTCAGAAGAGAGAAAGGTCCTGCAGGTTTTTCACACAGGTATTTCCACTTCTTGGTATCGTTGATTACTTTGCCACACCACAGACCATGTATTATTTCCTCTCCTCACACTCGGCATGTGCTCCGGCAAAGCAAGCTTGCGGGTGTGTGATCACACGTTACGTGATTTGCAAACCCCACCCTTTGAGGAAGGCTTCACATTGAACCCGAAGCGCTGTGTCACAGCCACTGGTGCCCCGAAACAAACTAAAAGGCTTGAGCCTCCCTCAAAGGGTTTTTGCATTCATTTGTTCTGTTTTTTTTTTATATCACTCTTTATTTTAGGGTGGCACAGTAGCGTGGTGGTTAGCACTGTCTCTTCCCAGGAAAAAGATCCCGGGTCCGGGGAAGTCTGCATGTGCACCCCCCCCCCCCCCCCCCCCCCCCCCGGCTACTCCGGCTTCCTGCAGGATAGATGCACTGGTGACCTACTGGTGACCTACTGTACCCCTACTCGCGCCCAACGCCAGCTGCAATCGACTCCAGCTCCACTAAGTGGCATAGAAGATGATTGACTTTTTATTTGAATCCCCCCCCCTACAGAATCAATAGCACTGATATGAAGACCAGATCAATATCAATAATAGCTCATCTATTTTTCCAGCTGAATTGTGGCACAGGCCCATCCTTCTCCATTCGATGGCACGTATCCGGCTGGAGAAACAACCGAGGCAGCTGGGTACTACTGTTGCATACTGATCCGTCACGGGGCCTTCAAAGACATCGGGGAAAAAAAGTTTAATAGCAGCTGGAGATTCATAGTGTTGATTTAATTCCCCCCCCCCCGCCTTCTCTTCGCTGTGGCTTGTATTCATGTCTGTCTGCGTCAACGCCACCGGCTCAAGCAAACATCTCCTGAGCATGTTTCTAGTCAGCTTTAAAAAAATATTATGAGAAGTCACCATTCAGAACATCCCAGTGCTGTACACAGGCTGCACAGTGTCTCTGCATCCTCCCAACACACACACACACACACACACCCTTGATGGGCTAGCTCTTTTTCTCCTGATGCAGGCTCTTTTCTCCCCCCCCTCCCCTCCCTGCTCTTCACCCACTGAAAAGTCTTAACGTCAGCACCAGTCAGCAATGTCACATCACAGAACATGGGCTTAGGCCTGTATGTGAGCCGACACGCGGCCACGCACGCACGCCACAGACATGGCACCGACTAGGACCCCGCCATCTCCCACACGATCCCACGCGCTTCTTTCGGCTCGCAGGTTGACATGTGAAAAACAGTCGGCGCCACACACCTCGCGGTTCTGCAGAGGTGAGGGGGGCGGACGGGGGGGGGGACAGGTGGACGGGGGGGGGGCTTGGGAGTAATCAATTCTATAATTAGCCCCAGTAATGTGAAACAAAATTATACCAACAGTCTCTTACTCTCGCCCAGATAGAAACGTGCGTGATTAGGGACGTGGCGTGGTGCTGCCCTCCACTCGTTAATTATCTACTGCACTAATTGCCAAGTGAGGAGAGTGGGCAGGAGGTTTGGGTTCTTAATCGAGACCGAAAAATAATTGAATTCTCTCTTTCCTTCTCTCTGTCTCTCTTTCTGTCTCCCTCTCTCACACTTCATCTCCCCCCCCTCCCTCGCTTCGTTTGGGGAGCTGGAGACTCGTTCCATGTATACTAAATTGGCAATTTATTCATGATGTAGTTGGTGGTGTGGAAAGGGTTTCTTTCATGCTGTAGGGACGAATTGACGGAGGGAGGTGGAGTCTGCAAGGTACACCGAGAAAAAAACAAACAGAGATTGGGAAGGGGGGGGGGGGGTTCAAACTGAACAGGAGGAGAGTCACAGAAAGAGAAATGGAATGCAAAAGAGAGAGACCGAAAACGTGTGGGGGGGGGGGTGCAGCAAGGAGACAGTGATGCTCAATGACAATGTCTAATTTGCCCTCTATTTATGGATGGCGGCACAGAACATGGCGCGCTGTGAATTTAAAGCTTGATTTAGCTGCGAACTCATCCTGTCTGAATAGAAAAACTCCCAACAACAACAACAACAACAACCGACAGATAAGCCCCGCCCCCTCTGATGAAAAACATTTTCAAAACACCCACTTTTCGCAGAGCTCATCCAGGCGGCTCAATAGAGAAATGAAGAAAGACGAAGAAAAAAAAAAGAATCCATCCTTTCCTCTCCCTGATACACATGTACGGCCGTTCGTATGTGCGTTTGGTTTGCCCCCCCCCCCCACTGCGAGGCTGGGAGTAGTAGGACAGCCCAGCTCAAGTCTGTCCTGCCAGTGCTGTTTACGCTGGATTACCCCAACGCTTCAAAGCATTTCACTTCTGCCCCATTTACTGGCGCTCGTGTGTGTATCCGTGTGTGTATCCGTGTGTGTGTGTGTGTGTGTGTGTGTGTGTGTGTGGGCACATGCCTAGCCTGTAATACATAGTCATAGTCACACACACATGCAGACAAACGAAACCCTTATCTGTCTCTGCAGAGTCTCTCCCCTCTTTGAAGACCTCTAAAAAAAAGAGAGAAAACCTGTCTCCGTTTTAGCCCTCAAGTCCTCCTACTTGATAGAAATGTCACCAACAGGCAGCGAAGCTTACACACACACACACACACACACACACCATCGTCAACTTTCTGATGTGGAGATGTCTGGACCTAAAGTAAATCACACCCCTTCTTCTCCCTTACCTATCTACCTCTTCCTCTCCACATCCCAATCTCCGCGGCTGCGAATTAAATTTTCAATGAAAGAAAATAATAAGAAATTGAAAATGTGAGATAATCAAAAGATCAATATAAAGCAATGAAACAAGTTGAATGAATGGGTTATCTAAAACACATCCAAGCAGTGGCACCGCAGAGCCCCACACAGCATGCCTGGCCTCTGTGTGCGTCTGCATGCTACTGTACAGCAAGTGGAGCAGAATGATGTGCTGCAATGCTTCTCCCGGCCCCCTCTTGTGCACACACACACACACACACACACACACATTTTAATTCCAACATACATAACAGAACATGTCCTCCCCCATTTACATGCACAAACACTGTATGTGATGTATATGTCTCTGCATATGAGCTCATCCATGCGCACACGGGGCTGTGTGGAGTACAGATTAAAAAGCCTCATTCACACAGCAGCTAAAAAGAAGTCATTGTGTCATACAACTCGGGAGTTTTAACATGTTGAGTTTGTTGACAAAGTTTTGGGCAAAAGAGGAAAATGCACAACATGAAACTGACTTGTACTCGAGTAGGTAAGTCGAAAGTTAAAAAAGAACAGGTCGCTTGCAATGCATTAAAACAACCCGAGGCGCAGCAAACACAATCCCACGCACATATGCGCGCACGCAACCAGTTCCCAAAGTAGGCTAAGCAGGTAGCTGCAGTCACTGAGTGCAACACACATTAGCAAGAGTAACTATCACAATGGATGCGTTTCAGCCTTTAGCGCGCTAGCCAGTCCCAGCGTGCAGCGTACCCTGGTGGGTGTGTTTGATAGCGATTGTTGTTGCAACGCCCACGTGGAATATATATTAAAAAAAAGTATTTTTTTAAACATTTTAATTGCATTTGAGAAGGCATTGTAAGAATGAATGGTGATTTTGCTTTAAAAATTATAGCAAACAAATGAAATGATTAAATCATATCAGTGATTAGCAAATTTGCAAAAAGCTTGATTTTCTTTTGAAGGAGCTTATTGTCTTCTGTCACATATGTACGCGTGTGCGTGCTTCACATCCCCTCCTGCGCATTCTGCTTGTTTGCTAAGGCAGAGGATGAATTAGTTTTTTTTCACCTGCACACCTTCCAAACTCATCCGATATTCAGCGCGGCTAATTAGCCACTAGCGCTAAAAGAGGACATAACATTACCATATCAGCTCGTTGGCAGAGGAACCGTTTCACGTGTGTGATATCTGCATGTGGACGTCACCCCCCCCCCCCCACACACACACACACACACCCCCACCCCGCAGTAAACAGGTGGGATTAGCTCTGATGCTGGAGGACACCCGCACATTTTGTACCACATGCCTTCAACTGTCGTGAGTCACCCTCTGCAGTGTTTCTCCACCCGCTGCACTCTCCCTCGTGGCATCTTGACGTAGTCTAGTCATCCTCCATCTTGCTCTGTCGCTTCTCCGTAACCCCGCACAAAAAAGGGGAAGAGGTGGGAGTCAAATGGTTGATTTGTAAACGCCAATAAACCAAGGCCCCTTTCTCCTCCTCCTCCTCCTCCTCCTCCTCGCCCTTGCAATACCCCGCTGGACGACCCCAGCTTCGCTTGTATAATGGCACCTGGGTTTCCTATTTTTTCCACTTTCCTACCCGGGTCCGCCCTCCACCTCCAGGGGGGGGGAGCGGCGCTGAAAGAGCGGGAGACAAGTGAAGGATGAAAATGCGTTTCAGGGGACAGTGGTTTACAGTGGTAGAAAAAGAAAATAAAGAGACAGCCAGGCAGTGTGAGACGCGTGCGTTTGATAGCACCTGTATTCGCTTCCCCGCATCCCCCCCTCCTCCCCCATTTTCTGGTCCCCAGCGGACGCCTGTCACCATGGATTCACTGGAGTGTTTTATCGCTCTCCCAAGGCTCTCCCCTCTTTCTTCTCACTCTCTCCCCTTCTCCACCAGCTCTCATTTCTCCCGGCTTCTTTATTTCTCCCAGGGTCTTTTAAGACGTGTGTGTGTATGTGTGTGTGTGTGTGTGACCGTGGTGTTCATGGATGAAAATGAGGAGGTGAATTCTGAAGAGCATAATGGAATTCGAGCCTGAGACAAAATAAGCATTGTTACATGTAGAGCGATTCATCCACGCGAGCCAACTCTTCTCCGTTTGGCAATATTTTTGGATTCAAGACCACAGCGAAGACAGGGATACGTCCCAGGAGACATTATCTGAGAAAACACTCATTTCTTCTCAGCGCCCTCAAAGCACAAGTTTTTCAAACTCAAAGATAAGACCATTGCTTATGAGAAAAAAATAGAAATTTGACAGAAACGAAGCAGGTTTGGGGGTGTAGACGAATGGTGATTGCAATCAGCTAATTAGCTTAGCTTGATTTTTCGAGACCGGCCTGATTGCAGCTGCGGCGAGGCGTTCCAGGCACATCATTGGTTCATGTAGGGTGGAAACTTTTTTTCTTTCTTTTTGGTTAACTTTATTATCGTTGTTGTGTCAGTGCAAGTTCATTTCAACCACGTTTTTAGAACTTGTTTTTTTTTCTTCATTTGCTGCAATATTTGTTACTTTGACAAAACACGTGAGACAAACTATCTGCTGAGTGTTACTATTAAAGCTCATCACTCTACGAAACTCTCACATGACCTAAACCAGCAGTGTCTGTTGTCGTTTGTCGCGTGTCTTTACCAGTGCTTTTTGGTAAGGTAATGGACTAATGAGCTAACCCACCGCCCCACTCCCCCACTCCCCCCCTCCACCCCTCCCCTGCTGGCAGACTACTCCCATCTGCTCTGCTCCCAGGCAAAGTAGTGTGCCAGCTGAACTGTACGTTCATGACTGCCAGTCAGAACCAGCTGTGCGTTGAGAGGGAAGCGAAGGAGTCAACGCGGGGGGGCGGCGCGTAGCACACGAGCTAACCGAAGCACTGCGCTGCACTGTAGTGCTTCAACAGGAACCCACTGGAACACTCCCAACATGTTATTTTTCTTTAGCGGCGTCTGTGTGTTTTGCCCTTGTCGTCGTCCGCATGGGAATGCTACCATTTTGCTACCATTTTGTGTTGTCGTTGTCACAATTTATCAGCGTGATAAATGAAAAAAGCCACCGCTGTGGCCCCGGCCGACTGCTGGCTCCCAGTTGTCGTGAGCGTAACACTGTTTACATTCATTTCCACATTAGCAATATTGACAGAAAGCAATAAGAGAGTGAGCAGCGACTTCCATTGTGTGACCGCCGTGTTTTCTGCTGCTTCCAGGCTATGGTGGAGACGGTGAATAATCTGCTGCAGCCCAGAGCGCAGGCGGCGTGGAGGGAGCTGCCTGTCAGCGGGCAGCTGCACTCGGCCACCCTTCTCCTGGACACGGTGGAGACGGGCGCTTTCATGTTAGCTGACAACCTCCTCAAGACCGACACTGTGCAGGAGACTACCGACAACATCCGTGAGTATACGCCTTGACACTTGGATTGTCAAATTTGCAAAGGAAGGTTCCTAACTGAGTGAAATGGGCGCGAGGTAGTGGAAGTGGCCGCTGTTTGAGTTCTCTAATGCAAAGGAAAAGGAGCTTCGATGCTTCCCCCGCTTGGCTCCTTCAGCAGAGGAACCACTGGACCAAACCTTTACGAAACGGAAAGGAGATCATTCCGTCCCACAATTCCTTGCGGCGGCGATATTTAAATAGTGACGTATCATTGGGAAATTGTAGCTTGGCCGTCTCCCATCGCATCATTAGGTGCGTAGCTTAGTGAGAGTGGAGTCAGATTCCATAAACCCTGTTACCCCGTTACATCTCGCGACTTCTCCTAACCAACGTTCAGGAATCAGGAACATTTATTACCAAAATACAGTATGTTCGACATAGAAGGAATTTGACGTGGTGGTTGGTGCATAACATTGGACAGCAAGACAGTGAGACACTGGACAACAAGACGAATAACATAGAAACTTGACCCCATGACAAGGAATTGTGTTTAGGAATAAAGCCTTAAACTTGCATTTTCTCCGTTGAAGCCACACAGTGGCAAAGTGTGAAAAGGCTCTGGCTGGAATTACAGGGCCGTGTCACAGCTGTTTAATTATAAAAGTGCAAGGTGTGGCTTTGCTGAAACAATGTTATCTTCTTCTGTTGACTTTACCTAAATACTAAATACTGTTGATGGCGTGCTGCCCTCTTTGCAGTAATGTGGTCCTTGGATTTCTTTCCTTCTTCTCTTTTTTTTTCTTTTTGGTGATCCTATAATAACGTAAAGCAGACAGGCTAAAGATCTAAGCCTATGATGTAATATCAAAGTAAGAGGCAACGCTGACAGCAGGCATTACTGAACCCGCCGCCTCAGATCTATGTCTTACATTATAATACAAACCAGAAACAAAGTACGCTATGAAACTTCACAGCGCGTCAAATAATATAACCATCCGCCATGTGTGCAATTGTACACACACACACACACACACGTTGCGTGCATGTCAATCTACCCAAGTGCTCATGGATGGAAGTGGGGCAGAATAATCCTATTGTTTTACAGCTTAGGTGGTTAAGACAGAAACACATGCAGGATTAGCTTGTTGTGTGACCGCAGGAATCAGAGCTAAAGCACAAGAGCCCTTACAATGACTGGATAAATACAACAGCATGTTTACGGCCTTATGTTTTGATATGTTTTTCATATTATGCCGATGTTAGGTATAATCTTATGACAATCTGGCTGGGTTCTAGGTGAAACTCTTGGAATATAAGAGGGTGGAACCTCAAAAGGATTCAACCCCTCTGACAGGGTTCCTGGAACATTTCCCAGGGATCAAAAAGGGTTCACCCTATTTAGTTTGGGTTAACAGCTTTATTCCAGGAGTGTAATGATAAGCCACACTAATTTGTGCGCACAAATAAAAACAACATAAATCTTTTATTCCTTAGTAGTAGTAGTCTGAAAAGTCTGAAATGTTGATTATGGAAACAATAAAGGAATTTTGGAGGAATGTATTTAGTCAATTTCACAACCCTTCTATTAAAACACAGCCTGCCATTGGCTGGAAGTCTGTCCCTGTGTGAGCAACCTAATTTGCGCAAAGATTACAAAAATGTTACAGCTCTCAGGGGAAATAACACAAATTCAAACAGATATAGCTGTTTTGCAAGACAACATACATGCAAAAATGTATTTTGTTACCAAGGCAACAGGTTCGATGGACAAGATGTATTTCCAGCTCTCTGCGCCTGCCTTAATTATTGGAGCTTGTAGAGCTGTAAAAAAGAGGTCACAGTAAAGGTCCACAGTGCTGTTTGAGAGGTTTTTAAGGGTCAAATCCACATAGATCCATCCTCATCTGATATAATGCTTAGTGAAAATAAATATGGCCTAAGGCGGGGATGAATTGTTTGCCAGGGACAATCATTATTTTTTATTTATTATCCCCATATTTGCCTCACCCGGCTTGCAAGAGAAATTGACAAATTAGAAGATTATTATTATGGCGTTGTCCGCCTCACTTTCCCCCGTCTTCTGTCTTTCTCCTCCGTCCCTCCTCACCGATCCTCTCACCATCGGCCATCGAATCAGGCAGAAACGCCCGAGAACAAAAGCCCTTCTCGGCTTTTTTGTCCCCGCGTCTTTTTAGTCAACGCTGTACATCTGCGAGCCGTCTTTTCATCTGCGCCCGTGGCCACGCCGACCTGCAATCACTTCATCACCTTCCTGTTTGCTCTCCTCGTGATTTGAGATTTCAAAAACGATTTCCTGCAATTCATCTCCCCATCACCGAGGAGCGGGCAGGACGGAGGACGGAGGACGAGGAGGCGAGAGGAAGGTGTGGACCAGCGCCTGCTGGAGGCCTGATGGCGGCGGGTGGAATGTCAAAGGAGCGTTGTTGTTTTTTCGTTTTCTGCATCTCTGAGTGTGTCGTGCAGCAGGCCGATTGCTCTGCCCTCGCAGTGCGGCGCTGTCTCCTTCTCCCTCGAGTTTAGGCGCAAAGCGACCGTTCCAAGCGACTGCCGTCCTAAACAATCTCACCTTTAATTGTTGTTTAAGGTCCCTTCCGACGCCCCCTCCCTTCTGAAGGCACCACATGAATGCGGTTATATAAACAGCGGCCTATGGCACATCTTCGAGGAAGTTTTAAAGAAATGGGAAATCGGCCCCTTTTTAGCCGGAAAATTCCGTCCTCTCCTTTTTTGTGCCGTTAATCTTCCCTCCCAGCTAATCCAGTGGGCAGATCCAGCGTGATTATCTCTCCCTTTTATTCACAACCGCCTCTCATCTCCCTCCTCCCCGCCTCACTTCCTTCTCTCACTCCCTCTCACTGTCCCTCGCCACTCTCCACTTTTTTTTTTTTAAGCTCCCCCCCCCCCCCCCCCCGTTATCCAATTCTGTCAGAGGAGACTGAGCGACAGGAATAAATTACCTCCAATGACACGTTTTGCAGGAGCCACTGCGGGTGATATTATTGTGTTAGATTTGTTTGTGTGTCTGCGCGCCGCAGTACCCGGCAGAGGAATAAATGGCGTCATTATTAAAACCCAAACACTGATTTGAAGGGATAACACAGCGGTAACAACGTGCACGTGTGATAACGATAATGAACGAGCGCGTTTCTTCGGAGGAGGGTCGTCATGACGAGGAGGCTTTAATTAGATCAGCCTGTGTGTGTTTTTGATGCCCTGCTGCGTGGGCGTGGATGCGTTTCTCCTCCTCTCTGCCAGTGTTTGCATATCAGTGCCTGTGTTTATGTCTGCCTGCCTCCCCTCAGCAGCCGGTTCCCCCCCCCCCCCCCCCCCCCCTCTCGGGCCTCAGCACCTCTTGGCTTTTGTGCCCTACCTGTTGCTCTCATCGGGGGGAATCGCTCTTCATTTCACCCATCGCCGCTCTAGTCCTCGGTTCCTCAACCTCCTCAGCTCCCGTCCCTCCGCTCTGCCTCTCCTCCTGCTGCGCTCTCGCTTCTCTCCGAGTACGTTCCTGTTTTGATTATTGGATCAAAGACGTGTTTTTTCGACCCCAAGTGTCTAAATCACCAAACCACTCACAAGCACAAGCGATACGGCGGAGGTGTAATTAGTCCTTAATTAGAAACTGCAGCTAATGCATTGAACTGCTGCGATGGGAAACATGTGCTAGCGAACCTGGATGGATAAAATGTGAGTCCCTCGGTGCCAGAGAGAGTGTGTTGGACCCAGTGGAGTTAAAAAATGATGTGTGTGTCAGCCTTTTTTTTCCTTTTTCCTTCTTTGTTCGGCTGTGAAACACTTAGTGAAAAAACGCGGTTATTACAAGAGGCTGCAAAACAAACCTGGGGTGTGCTGTGCAATGACTTGACATTGTGTGTGTGTGTGTGTGTGTTTTCCAGAGCTAGAAGTGGCCAGGTTGAGCACAGAAGGGAACCTTGGCGACCTGACATTCCCTCAGTCAGAGCTACATGGAAACGCCATCCAACTGTCAGCCAGCACTCTCAAGCAGCACGGCAGAAACGGTAGAAGACAACTCTCACTCTCTCTCTCCCTCTCTATGCCCCGCCCCCCTCTCTTCTCTCTGTCCTGCCGTCATAATCAAAGGGCGCCTGCTTGTCCTCCCCCCACAGGTGAGATCAGGATGGCCTTCGTCCTGTACAGGAACCTGGGGGCCTACCTGTCCACGGAGAACGCGAGCGTCCGGCTCGGCAGCGAGGCGGTCTACCCCAATTACTCGGTCATCGTCAACTCCCCGGTCATCACGGCGTCAATAAACAAGGAGAGCAACAAGGTGTACCTGTCCGAGCCCGTGGTCTTCACTGTCAAACACCTGCAGGTGAGGAGGTCGCAAGGTGACGACTTATTTTGCGATGAATGAGCGGATAACTCTGCGTGAGATAAGGGGACCCAAGTGGAGGTTAAAGGACGAGGCTGATAGTGTCCGAGCAGCAGAAGCCATTATGAAGAAACTAGGAAGTGGTCAAGAAGCCCAATGTTGGTGATGGTGAAGTAAAAGATTAGTTAAGAACAGGAGGAGCAGCCAAGTACAAATATTTTGTAAGAATAAAGAATGGAAATAGCAAATGTAGTGTGATTATGGCTTGTTTCAGTTCATGCAATTGTTTACTCATTATTTGTATCCTGAACTTATTGAGCTGAATTTGTGATTTAATATGTATCTGGAAAGGTGTGCTCAGCTGTGTGAAGAACCACTGCAGTATTGTGTGATCCCTCCACAGCCACCAGCACACATCGGGAGCATCTATTACCGCACAGTCGAACTGGGAGGTGTTCCTTCATCAGAATGAACACGAGCAGTGTGTTGTACTTTGATTCAATTTCACACACATGCCGTTCCGGCGCTATAAATACTCACTAGAGCACCGAATGTGTGTTAATCCACAGCTGAGAATAACTCCCACAAAATGAACTTTTTGCCAAAGCAAATTGACTGCTGTTGTTCAGCACCCCAGCTGTTTAAGGATCAGGCCGTGGGGGGAAGGGGGGCTCGGCTTTTAGGTGCCACAGACAGTTTGGGGAAGTTTTTGGGAAGTACCGACTAATGGTTAAGCGCTCTGTTGGGTTTGGGGTTTTCGTGGAATTTGTAACAATAATACTGAAAACCCAATTCTTCTAGATATGATCTCTAGCTGTGGCCATCCTCGGATATTTCATTTTTTTTTTTTGGTATACCGTGAAAGGTTAATTCATGGTAAATAAAATGTTCACTGTTTCACCGGACCGATGAAGGATCCCCGTCGCTTCGCTCTGTGTGAATAGTGGTGCTCGATGGTGCAGCTCTTCAAGCTGTGTTGCTCATTCACCGAGCAAATGTTGATCCAGTTGGTGATCCAGCTTGTTGGCAGCGAAGAAATCCTCGCTGTTTCACTTGCTCATTTTGAGAGAGACTTTCCAAACCACACACAGACACACACACACACACACAAGCACGCACGCGTACACACACGCAGCTCCATCAGTTGACACAACACAAGCAGCTCCTACACTTTGGAATCTCACACAGCACTCACGGACGCGGCGGCATGGCCTCCTGCCTCGGCTCCGTGTTTGTTTGTTGCTGCATTCTGTCCCTTCTGTTTGTTGCTTTGTTGTTGCTCGACTCCCCTCTCTGTGTTCCTTCCTCTCCATCTCTTTCTCCAACCATTCCTCCCACCACTTTCTCACTCTCCTTGGCTCTCCCGACGCTCCATCTTTTCTACCTCCCACCTCCCCCAAGTATCCGTTCTCTGCCTCCCGGCTTCCCCCCACCACTCCTCCCTTTTTTCCCTCTCTCCCTCTCTCTCTCTCTCTCTTTCTCACCATTTTTTTTCTCACCTTCTTGCTTTCTCCCTCCCTCTCTCTCCTCCTCAGCATTCGGAAGAGAACTTCAATCCCAACTGTTCGTTCTGGAGCTACTCCAAGCGCACCATGACGGGATTCTGGTCCACGCAGGACTGTCGTCTGCTGGCCACCAATCGCACACACACCACCTGCTCCTGCACACACCTCACCAGCTTCGCCGTGCTCATGGCCCACATGGAGGTGAAGGTAGGCGTTTGATCCGCGGTGCGGGCCGGGGACGAGAAGGATCAAAGTGGGGGGGGAGAAGGAGACCACAACATCTGGAAGATAGATCAGACCTCTCCAGTACGCAGTAATCGTACTTGGCAGCAGGAACTCCAGAATTGATTTGTCAAGCCAGATGATGCCATTGAGTTGAAACAAATGTGCAGGGGTTATTCTATTGTGAAAACGAGTAATCAGAAGGTGAAAGTGGCCCATTTATTTAGATATCCACAAGCCGCTATGGGCGGGGGGGGGGGGCCTTGTTGACTCACTGCGTGTGGGATCGGGCCCCTGTTGTCTCCTCTCTTTTGTCAAGTTAAGGTCCTTCCTCACCAATCGCCTCCCGTGACTCTGGATGCCTGCGTCAGCGGGTCACGGCCCTTTAGTGAACACGGTGTGTGAGGCGGCCGGCAGTAGATCCATCACCGCGTGTGCGATGTTGAGCATTGCTCCGCCTGCCAGGCCGCGGGGACACTGATGGATCGAGCGGGCGCACCTGTGCAACGCGGCGTGTCGCCGCGGCCCTGAACGCTCAGCAGCAAACTCGGTGGTGGGAGGGAGGGGGGGGGGGGAAATGAGGGAGGGTGTCTGCTCCGACAGTATGTTTCACGTTGCAACAGCATGACTCATGTATGTTCCGAGCCAAAAGCAGCTGCTGGCGGCCCGACGACCAACCCGAGGAGTGATCCGCCCATCTCTCGCTTCTCCCGCACACAGAAAGCGGACAGCATGCACGACCTGCTCCTGGACGTCATCACCTGGGTGGGGATCCTGTTGTCGCTGGTGTGCCTGCTCATCTGCATCTTCACCTTCTGCTTCTTCCGCGGGCTGCAGAGCGATCGCAACACCATCCACAAGAACCTCTGCATCAGCCTGTTCATCGCCGAGTCGCTGTTCCTGGTGGGGATCAACAGGGCCGATCAACCGGTAGGCCGCCCCCACTAGATAAATACGGGCAAATATTTTGCACACAGGCTGCATTTATCCATGCCGTGTTGGCTCAGGGTTGACCAGCGCCACCGATCATACCGCGTCTTCGGCAGAGTCGCTGCATTCCAGGGTTTCTGGGAATTAACAGAGAAGCCGTCGAGAGGCTGTCAAATGAGCAAATCAGCCCTGGTTGTGGAACTTTTGTTGTAACGGTTTGTTTGTTCCTCGCCTGCTCCGTTTTTCTACAACATCCCTTCTGCATCGTTAGAGCCCTCTTCAGATTCATTGTTTTAATTCAGAAAAGATTGCCAACAAAAGGCAAAGAAAAACAGAAAAAAAGAAACAGCGTTACCAGCACATTCGGGTTGCGATACTCCCTCAATGGCAAGTTGTCCTAAATATAATGATATGCAGGGTTGCCCTGGGAACGGGCAAAGGAATGTATTTACAGTGTAAAGTGCATATTACAGAGACTTCCTTATTGAATAGATACTGCATTAGGGCCTGTGTATTTGCCTTGTCGTAGCTGAGCTGATGTTTATGCTTCAGTCTTCTGTTGCTTTTTCTGCCCCCCCCCTCCCCCCCCTCCGTCTCTTCAGCCAGATAATCTTGTTGGTTGTGAAGCAGATGTTTGTAGAAAAATAGACTGGATGTAGAGAATAGATGAATTGTAAACGTTGGGGAAGCACTAATTATCATAACATCATTTTAACATCTCGTATTCTGCCCCGAAGCCTCGATAAATATTCCAAAACCATAAATAAGAAACTTAATTTAACATATGCAAGAATAACACGACACACTTTTGTATTATTTTTGGCTTTCATTATTCAGGTACTGCCCTTACAAAATAAATGTTAGCAATTATAAATCATCATGGCAATTTACCATTTCATTCATTATAAAATGGGTTTTGTTAATTGTTATAATATTTTGAATATCCAGCAGTGAACACAAATTTGTGAGCATTGTACCACTTGTTCCCATTGTGCCTGAGATTAGAAAATACAGAATACTGTGATGTAAGCAATAATAAGCAATTTGGGGTGTCTGTGTCACTCTGAATTGGTCGTGTGTCATTGTGTGCATCAAAATGTCGAGGGAGTAATACAATGATCCTCATTCTTCTGAGTGAAACCTGCTCCTCCACATCTAGATGAACACAGCGGGCCCCTCTCTGCCGGCCTCGAGTGGACTTCATTTCATTCCAAGAGTCAATCATTAAAGGCCCTTTTTACAAAAAAAGAAAAGCTAAAGTAACTTCACTGGTTTGATGATTCAATGATTCTTTGAGCTGTGATTCACGCCCGCTACCCAAACTTTACCAGATTGGACGTTCCATCACAGTTAATGATGCATGACCTCTGCTGCGCGTGTGGAATTGCGCCCAGCTTTTGCAACTCAAAAAAAAAAAACAGCAGAAGATGAGGAGGAACAAAGGGAGAATGGAAAGATCAAAGCAATGTCAATCTCCATCACTAATGATGCACGGTGCAGTTTTGGCTCGACCATCAGCGCACACGTGGTCAACATTCCAGTGTCAGCAGATGTTGTATAATCTGTACGGTCCGCATTCAATGCCCTTAAATCATTGGCAGACTGAGGGTTGAAAAACATGAAATATAAACGGGGTGATGGGGCGCCAGCACTCACAAAAGGTGTTTTAGGGACATCAAAATGGCATTTGTTGTGTTTCTTCGATGGAAGGGCACCCTACAGGGCACTTTCTCATGTTTTCTTCTCTGGAAAGGCACCTTTGACAGCTCCTTATCATGTTTTCTCCACTAGAGGGCCGTCCTAGAAGGAAACTTGAGCATATTTTCTCCATGTGGATGTGGAGGGCTCTTTTTTCAAGTTCTGTCCATTAGTAAAATACTCATGCAGGCACCTTATTTTGTTTTCTCCACTGGAAGGGCCTCTTAGAGGGCACTTCATCATATTTTATCCACCATAGGGGTGTCAACGGGGGTCCACCACATCACTGGGATGCAAGCATATGCACAAATAAAGCCAATGGGTCAGCGCCTGAGATGAAACATTGCCACTGGTCAAGGTCAACATATGCTGTTGGAAACCTCGCCGTGTAATCTCACGGTGTGACTGCACACAAGGCGATCTGGACATGATGGAGTGCGTCTCTCCGGGAGCTCGAGCTCAGGTCACGCGTCCCCTCGCCCCTCGGTCTGAAGCCTTGGAGCCGCCTCGGGCCTTTCGCCACCACACTCAGCGTCAAATGAGAAAACACTTTTGTTGTGACATTGACTCTGGCGTTCTTCTCCGCCGGTGTGTGTTAGTGTGCGTTTGCGTGAGAGGGATCGCGCTGCTCCACATGTACGTGTGCGCCAGGTAATTACCGGTGACTGTTTGTGACCTCTATTAACATCTTCGGTGTCACTTAACTCGCAGGAGGTTAAGCCAGCGATTCCAGCAGGAAAAGCGAAATGACTTTGCATAAGCAGCAACTTTTTTCTTTTTTTTACCTGTGTGTGTGTGTGTGTGTGTGTGTGTGTGTGTGTGTGTGCGCCTGCATGTCTGTGTCTGTGTGTGAAAGCTACACCGTGTGATCATTAGAAATGGAAATGAGTGACTCCCTCGCCCCCTAAACTCATTGTCTCTCAGACATTAAGTAATTGTCTCTCTCCTCTTGTGAAAGCCTGTCTGTCAGCTCCTCTCCATTCAGTGATTTAGGAGAGACGCTGCAGATTAGAACGACATCTCCCCGCTCCTTCTCCAGCCCGCCTGCTTTTCTTTCCGTCCCATTGCCTAAATTGTTAATAGGGTTTCAAGTTTGATACCCCTCTTTCATTTTTTACTGCCGCTCATCCCTTTGCAGCGCCGGGGTCCTCTTCTTTTTTACATTGGGGAAACTCTCTCTCTCTCTTAAGTATTTTATCCTCCGACTCTCTAATGATTTTCCATTCCTTTCATCCGTCCCTTTCCACGGGCTACTAACGACGGGTAGATGTAGAAATCCACTGACTCCCTTTCAGTGGGAATGTGTCACCATTGCATGGGGTTACCAATGGTGTCTTTTTGTGTGCTGGACAACGGGCTCACAGTGTCCTGGCGATGAAGTTGACTACATATGGTTCAGCTCTAATGGTGGCAAAGAATCGCAAACGAGTCGAGTTTAATGTAAACTGATGGGTTTTTACATAAAAGTGGCACTTTGTCTCCTTCAAGCCGAGGCGATGACTCATTTTATTTTCAGTTGTTCCACTTGTTTCGTTTATCTTTGGCATTGACAAAAAAACAACAAAATCACATTTCTATTTTCGTTAAAAACGCCCCCCCCTCCCCCCTCCCCTTTTTCTTGCCTTCTCTCTCTGCCCATTGTGAAAGAAGTGCTTTTCTACTTCTGTTTGAAATGTGGACAATCAGTGGCAGCACCAACCCGTCACTTTTATTTGCTCATCTATCCTCCTGGATGTAGACGTGGAGCGGAATGGGGTGGGGGGGCCTTGACTAATGTCGCTATCTGGAGGCGATTTTGTGCTGTGATTGTGAGGTCCTCTTTCCATTTGCCTCATCCTTTCCTTCTCCTCCATTACGGCCTTGGCAGGCCAACTGTTAATCCTCCACATCCCCTACTTCCAATCCACGATTACTTTGATTTCGCCCGCACAGTTTCTGTGTTTTTCTTTCTGCTTTTCTAACTCACTCAGATTAAATACTTCCTGTGCATTTTCTTGCGTAAGGTGTTGATGGGTTTTTTTTCTTTCTCTCTCTCTTTCCTTCACCAGATTGCCTGTGCGGTTTTCGCGGCCCTGCTCCATTTCTTCTTCTTGGCAGCCTTCACCTGGATGTTCCTGGAAGGGGTGCAGCTCTACATCATGCTGGTGGAGGTGTTTGAGAGCGAACACTCCAGGACTAAGTACTTCTACCTGGCAGGCTACGGCGTGCCTGCTGTCATAGTGGCCGTGTCCGCCGCCGTGGACTACAGGAGCTACGGCACAGACCGAGTGTAAGGACGGAGGAGAATGAAGGGGGGGGGGCTGGAGGGCCTGCTGTCATTTTGGCTGAACACGGTGGACTCGGCATGCTGTGGAGGGAGGACACTGAGTAAATATTGCGAGCCTGAGAAGGGGCTGAGGAGAAGGGTTAGGGGGGGGGGGGGCAGGAGGAGGGCCTGCATGAGCACAGCAGCGACAAGGTGTGAGTATGAGAGGATTTAAAGGGACGGGATGGAGCGACGGGGAGGGGGGGGGGGGCATCACAGCGGGGTAGATTGACGGAGAAAAAGCAGTGTGAGAACGGAGGGACTGGGAAAAAGAGGTGAGTGAGTAGCCTGTCGGTGTGTGGACGCATCGACGACACATACATCGAGGACACATACATCGAGGACACGGTTATCTACTCACGCATCCTCGACACAGGGAGGCCAGGAGAAGTCGCCTATACGCGTATAATAAGCACCGCAGTTAACAACGTGCACGTGAAGTGCATCATTCGCATTGCCCGTCGGTGACCTTTGCCCCGTCCTGTGGCGGCGTGAGATCCTCAGGACGCAGCGGGTGTCTCCTCGCTCGATGGCTTATGAATGAGCGTATAGAAATAAGAAGAGAAGGAGAAACGGGCCTTATAGGACTGCTAAATGATTCACGCGCTCTGTGTTGTATTTAACACTCTGATCGTTGGGGTTTGAATGGGGGGGGGGGCTGAAGTTAGCGGCGTTTAACCGTCACGCCGCGCCAATGCGTATGCCACTTGGATCAATTTTTCATCGCGGCGCCGATCACTAAAACATGAGAGTCTGAATGCCGAGCTCGGGATGAATAATCCGACCGCGTGCCATCGGCCAACAGACTGGGAGACTTTCTCTGGGACGGGAGCTGTGGTAAAAAAAGAAAATAATGCAAATTGGCGCAGTGGGTTTTGTTGAAAATAATGTAGTCATTTGGAGAGAAAAAAAATGTATGATGTCACATGGGGGGGAAAAAAATGACCTAAGCAATTATTTCTTCATTTTGATGTCCTTTGATGAAAAGTTGAAGTTGGGATATCAGTTTTATGCCTTATTTATAGGTCTGACCCCCGCGAAATTGGCGCCGCTCGTCACGTCTGACACCGCGCGACCTGCCGTGTCACCTTGTCACATAACGAACCCCCCCCTCTCCCACTGATTAGCCAGTGGCGCTGAGTCTCATTCGCCTCCCATAATGAAGGTGGCAGTGACTTCGCAAAGGAGCCTTAATGGAGGGTACGGTGACACGGCCGAGGACCCGTAATGGAGGGCTCTCTAATGTGCTGGAAATTGAAAGATTAATAATGCAAAAGCAGCTGGTCATGAATCAGAAGGCCATTTTTGCTCCAGCGGCTTTTTTGTCTCCGCGCCTTTCCAACTGCAACCCGTTGAGTCCGACCTCAGTGGAGGGCACTCGGGGGTGGAGGGGGCGGAGGAGGTTTTTTTTTTCCTTCTTCCCCTCCCCTGCTCGCTGGCCCTGCTGAGTAAAGATGTTTGGGTGATATGATTTAGCATTTAGCAGTATATCATCTCCTACCAGTCCTAACCTTGTGGCCAGAGAATGAATGTGCCTGCTTATGTGTGTGGATATGTGTGTTCATGCATGCCCCATCTCCCCCCCCCACCCCCCCCACCCTTTCCAGTCTCCTTTAACCTCATCACGGCCCTTTCCCAGACTCCATAAATAGCCGCGTTCTGCATTCATAACTCACTATTCACACGAACGCTGTCACGTCACATTCCTGCGACCGCGGGCATGGTGTCTGCGTCTTACACACACGTATAGGACGCAGACATATGTGTGTGCCCTAAGGGGGGGGGGATTTATCGCTGATCCCTCCCTCCTATGCTATGTGCATTTAGTCTGTTCCCTTCATCCCATAGGTCTCTTTTCACTTATTCCTTTTGTCCTCCCTCCATCGTGATTCATTCGGTGAGTGGCGTGAAGTGAGTGTGTGTGTGTGTGTGTGTGTGTGTGTGCATGCCTGTCCTCCGTTACCCTGGCTATCCTGGCTTCCCGGGTTTTCAATCCCCTCTGCCCCCCCCCCCCCCCCCTGTTTCTCGTGCGTGATGGCTATCCCTCTCCCTCTTGCTCACTCTCTCTCCATGTCTGTGTCTCTCTAGGTGCTGGCTGCGGTTGGACACGTACTTTATCTGGAGCTTTATAGGCCCTGCTACGCTCATCATTATGGTGAGATACACACACGCTCCCCTTCTACATTTACCTTTACATTGAATGTTTGATAATCTCCTCGCGAGGTTCTCCGGAGTTCCTCGGCAGTGTAAGTAGAAGCCGAAAGGAACTTTTATGTGAATCTTTGATAAATCCCACTCCTGGATTAACTTTCAAGGGGTAAAAGGTTACAAGAAGCTGGAAATCTTCGGGAGAAGATCAAACACGAGCTGCAGATTACGATAAGACCTCTAGGAAAGTTGTGCAGCCATTTATTTGGTAATCCAGGCGCTGTGCTTCCTCCTGGATGACGTCACCACGCGGGATGAAGGGGAGGATCATTTCATGTCAAAACATTGCCGATCCGTCGCTGAGGAGAGCGGGATCGGCCCGGGAAACACAGACAGAAGAATCAAAGAATCATCTAGACAAATGGACACAATAAGCCAGAGGAATATCTAAAAAGCAGCGCTTAGGGGTAATAGAACGAAAGCAGTGAGGACATGTTTCCTATTAAGAGAATGTCAGCATGGCCAGCGATGCTCTGCACTCAAAGTGGGAGCGGCACAGGTGGGACCGCTCTGTTATGACGCCCCGTCCCTTGGTCACATGTACACAGCCGTTGTTAGGACACCCTATCTGTGCGTTCCCAGGCCGATAGAACGGACTGCGGAATTGTATTTTCTGTTGTAACCACAGCTGGTGATGGATGTAATGAGGGAATGCGATGGCTGTGTTTCCCCCCCGATGCTCGAGCTGTTGATCGTGTGCTGATGATTCTTATGCCGGGCCAAAGTAATGCTGGAATAAAACGTTATGCACTGTGTGTGTGTGTGTGTGTGTGTGACTTGTTGTCGGGGCATTGTGTGTCTTTAATTAGGCTTGTTGCTGGGTATTAACTTGTGTGCACGTGTGTTTCAGCTGAATGTAATCTTCCTCGGCATCGCTCTCTACAAGATGTTCCATCACACGGCCATTCTCAAACCAGACTCTGGATGTCTGGACAACATCAAGTAAGTACATGTACTGTGTGCATGCAGTTCTGGCGTCACACCAGAGCGCAGTGTGATTCTACATGATTGTGTGTGTGTGTGTGTGTGTGTGTGTGGAAGAGAAGGAAAATTCACTTTTGGCAAATAGACTTTATTTGCTCTCTTGCTGAGACTCAGAATCAGAAGAAAGGGAGGAATCTTTATGTTCAATATACAGGTATAGAGTGAGCAGTGTGTTAGCTTAGCTAATCATAGACACTGGAAAAGGGTTGAAACAGGCAGCCAAACTAGAAGCAGTCACCCATTGGTTGGTGGGTATCAGCACCACAGGAGTGGCCCCCTGATGGCAGTTATACAGTTAGTTTAAAGCCCTTCTTTATCTGCATGGTAACCAAATATTTGGATAAACGCAATCAGTGGATTTGTGCCCAGAAAGAGAAAACAAAATGTAAAATAGCAAATGACTTCAGTTTTTGAACCCGATCAAAGATTCAAGATATAACATGTTTGTAGTGAGCTTGAGGTTAAGTTAACTTTAATCCCTCAAGGGTCCGAGTGAAGCAGACTTTTGTCTTCCATCAGTTCAAGATGCTCCTTGTCGTATCTATCACGTTATTATTCCCAGTCATGGAACATGACTTCATTTCCCCCGAACTGTGTCTGCTAAGCTTACCAATCAAGACTGTGTTATGTCTTGTTCCAGTGCGGCTCAAGACGAAAGGCCCGGTCTAATGCAAACAGCGTGCCGGGCCCTCAGCTGGACGGCCGACTGAGGCACAGCTCGGTGTTTGTCATGCAAATCACGGAGCGGCGTACCCCGTTTGATTCATCTTTAAATATTACTGCCGATGCATATTTCAAGATGGCAGTTTTGAGTCGGGCTTTCAAGTGGAAAGCAAGTTGGTTAAAACCATTTGATCTCCGCTTCTGTGCGAGTTCAGGGGGCCACAATCAAAAAAGCCCTGACGAAAGATGGAAAATCAAAGAATCAGATCATGAAGCATTTCCCTTCTTCCCTTTTTAATGGCTTTTGGGTTTTTTTTCTTCTTTTTGAGCACTAAAAAAGGCTGAATAGATTTGAATCTACTTCACTTCATTAGTCTTGTCTTATGTGGTTCATTTACGTGTTAATCATCATCATTTTTGTCCATTTTTGTCTTATTATTTTCTGTCTTTCTTTCTTTTGTGTTTCCTTGTGACTCCAAGCCACCACAAGTATTCTCTATTGTGGATTGGCTGCGGTAAGATCTCTCTCTCTCTCTCTCTCTCTCTCTCTCTCGAACCACGGTGGCCCTCGTCTGCTCTCAGACGTTTGTCATCGGCTCTGCTTGTCGTGGTGTTTGCCCGTAGAACCGTCCCACAGTCCGTGCATATCCCTAAATTAACCATTAACCTGCCTCGTGAAACGGATTGCGTGTTGACGTGTGATTTGTGAGCCCCCCTCTGACCCATAAACCCCCCCCCCCCCCCCCCCCCCTCCCCTCCCCCCGGTGCGCTATTGAAATATTATACCGGCGCGACGCGAAGCAAGGTCGGGAACGGAGCCGGAGGGAGAGGCGACGCCACTCGGTGGAGGGAAGAGGCAGAGCGGGGGGTTGTGTGGGTGAGGGATGAGTGTACCCTTTATCGAAGAGGGTCGTCAGACGAGCTTTATTGGAGGTTCTGTCTCGCCTGAGCGGTGCCACGGAGGGCAACATCGAATCAATCACCCGGCTGGTCTCGCTCACTTACTCTCCTCTTTCTCTCTTCCTTCCTGCTAACTCTTCTAATACCTCAACCTCGTCACGCGCCCCCCCCTCCTGCCTCCTCCCCAACCTGCCCCTCCCACTCCTCCGCGAGAGGCGACCGCTGTCCAGTCAGCCAATCAAATTAACAGCCATCATCGCGGCCTCGACAGACCAGAAAACGCTGACCTTTAGTGGGAAATGTCATTTATAATGGCTGTTATGTCCCTCTACTTACTGCCCAGTGGAGACCTCACACACACACACACACACACACCTACGATTCATACACATGCCTCGACACGACCACATCCCTCTGACATTTGGCCCTAATGACTCAGTCCTGCACATTCTGCTTTGTAAGAAACGCAGGTCTGCGGCCTTGAAAACTCGTATTAAAGTCAGCTCCATTAAAGTGTTATGGTCACAGTTGCATTAACAGACTCCAGCCCCCACTGTGGACCCTCTGACGGGCCGGAGTCGGGCCGTGACTTGGAGGGTGTCCCGCGCGATGGGGCGTTCACTGCGCTCACGTCATCTGGCCTCTCTCTCTATCAAATGCACTTTCTGTCCTTCTGTTCTATTTCACCCTTTTTTTCGCTCCTGCTGTTTTTTCCCCATTCCGGTCTCGCGGCGTTGGCACTGTGACGAACCCGCTTTCTCCCGCCTCCTGATCCATAGTGCATTAAGATGAACAGCTTTTCTGATCCAGGACCGTAAAAAAAAGAGAGAAGGAAGATTTGTGTTACAAACTGAAATATGCACTTGTGTATTGGTGGACACTGAAGGGTCCTTGGAACCGACATCTTTCCATCTCCCCTTGCAGGTCCTGGGTGATCGGGGCCATCGCCCTGCTGTGTCTGCTGGGCCTGACCTGGGCCTTCGGCCTGATGTACATCAATGAGAGCACCGTCATCATGGCCTACCTCTTCACCATCTTCAACTCCCTGCAGGGCATGTTCATCTTCATCTTCCACTGCATACTGCAGAAGAAGGTGAGCGAGCCGAGGGAGGGGGCTGGATGTGGGGGTGGGGGGATGGGGGGGGGGGCTGGTTTCATAGGGTTGACAGGACGCTCTGCCTCTGGCCTCTCAGTAGAAGTCAACAAACAGTGTTTCTGTCTGGCCTGCAGAAGAAAATAGTAAAATGAATACATTGTATTGATGATTATTGTTGGTAAAATATGTAAATAGGAATTACAGAGCCAAGGGGAGGGGATCATATAAGCAAATACCCAGAGAAGAATTCTGGATTATTGTTTCAGTTATTCAATTACTTCAGTTTTGGGAAATTCTTATTTTTCTGAGTGCATTGGCTTGTGCAAAACCTGAGCAAAGGCAGAGGACACACACTCCTCCCATTTCCTTGTTTTGACCGCACTCGTATCGACAGCCCCCCCCCCCCCCCCCTCCCTCCCCCTGATGGCCTGACGGAGTTGTGAGTCACACGTGGACATGGAGGTAGAAAGACTCCACACATCTCCCACACGCTGCCAGCGCAGAGGAGGTTCATCAGGTGCTTAATGCTCTCGCCCGACTGCAGCCCCGCAGAGACTTTTTAGTCTTAAGTGTACAGCCAGTAAACAAGTGTGTGCGTGAGGGGTGAGCGGTGCACTTAGATACGCGTCGGGCCAAGGGATCAGGTGTCCTGGGAGATGTCCTCAGAGCGCTGCTGAGGTTTTCTCTGGCAGCGACTCAGCCGTTTCCCTCCCCAGACTCGGCGCGCAGCTGTTTAAACAGAGCGCCAGCCCGGGCTAGCTGGTTAAAAAGCAATCACGCCGCTGTTTGTTCCAAACTTGATTGGGATCTAAATGCAGATGTTCAGTGTGTATCGGGTGTCTCCCTCGGGGGGGGGGCGGTGCAGGGCGCGTCCATTTCAGATGGATTTGTGGCAGTAATAACATTTGGGGGGCTGGATGTTGACGTGGGGCGAGGAGGTTATGAAGTTAATATGCTAATGTTTTCTTTTGTGGCGTAAGTGTTTGCACAAAGCAATGTGAGTCGAAGACGTTGAGGGCGGGGGGGGGGGAGTGAAGCCATCGCAGGATTTTTTTGTCACCTCAGAAATATGCTTCAGGGTTAAAAGTGCAGCATCGCCCCCCCCCCCCCCCCTGCCCGCGTTGCAACACACGCGGGGACGGGGGGGACGTGCGGCCTGCGTAACCCTCTCCCCCCTCTCACCTTGCGCCGCACAGGTGCGCAAAGAGTACGGCAAATGCCTGCGCACCCACTGCTGCAGCGGCAAGAGCGTGGAGACGTCCATCTCGTCCTCCAGCAAGACCACCACGTCGCGGACGCCGGGCCGCTACTCCACGGGCTCACAGGTGAGCTTACCTGCCTGCACACCGGGACGCTACAGCACGGCAGACTCTCAGGTGAGGCCGGAGAGGGCCATCGGGGGAGGGGGGGGGGGGACAAAAACTTCTAATGTGGCTAAAGGAAACGTTTTTAAAAGAACAGTGCGTAAAAGACCCCCAAAAATTGCTGGTTCCCCTCACTGCAGCGACCTCTGTGTGTGTGTGTGTGTGTGTGTGTGTGTGTGTGTGTGTGTGTGTGTGTGTGTGTGTGTGCATACGTTTTGTGTGTGTGTGCATTACGTAGTGTCTGTGTGTGTGGTTGGAGGAGCTCAGCCCGAATAATAGATGAGGCCAAAGTACTAATAAAAGTACCTTTTGGGCTCATCAGCACGCTGCTCTTTATTCATTTAGTATCTTCTGATAATGTGAAACCCCAAAGTTCTGTGTGCGTGGACCAACTAAACATTTATTCTTTGTCTCAGGTTATTATACAGCGATTAACATTTAGCTATAGATATTATATTCCCTTTATTCAATTAAGTGTTACACACTGTTCTTTTAAAAATGTGAGATTGACTTATACTTGCTAACGGATGTCAAATTGACGGGTGATTATTCCCTCCCCCGACCCCCTCTCCCACCTGTTTCTCCCTTACTGGCCCTCACACTGCTTATGCCCTCTTTTTGCACACCACACCGTTACTTTTCTCTCATGAAATCCCACTTTGGTCGCTGCGTCCTCCTCCTCAACCACGCTTCTTATTTCCCCTTTTTTTAAACTCCTCCTCCCTCTCATTATTGCTGCTCCTCTTCCTTCCCACCCCCCCCCCCCCAACCCCCTCTTGCTCCCTTTCTCCTGTCTACAGAGCCGCATCAGGCGGATGTGGAATGACACAGTGAGGAAGCAGGAGTCCTCCTTCATCACCGGAGACATCAACAGCTCCGCCACGCTCAACAGAGGTAACAGCTGGATGCCCCAGCATTGGCATCCTCATCACTGTCACCATATCTACTTTATTTAATAGTGGGGAGGCTGCTGCAGCGCTTTTAGCCATTTAGTCAAGTGGTCGGAGGCCTAAACTCCTGATGATGGCACTGCGTTCTTGTAGAAAGGAGGAACACGAGCTAATATCAATATAAGTAATTCTGCCTTGAATGCATCAAATTTGGACTTTTCAGGCTTTAAGGGTATTTTTTAAAGCATTTGTGGGTCAGAGTCAAAGTATGTTTGGTAGCTGAATATAAGTGTTACATTCTATTATTATAGCGTTCCATTTTTTTTGAAATACTGATTTATCGTGATTGACAACTGGTGAAATACACAACAAAGTGTTGCGCTTCCATCTCATCACGTGAAGGCGGCTGTTAGTCACGGAGTCCGTTGGACTTTCCACCGCGTTCTGAGCTGTAGGAAAGGCTTCCATCGGCGTGGCCGTCTGAGGCCGAGGGGAACGAGCACGTGGACACACACACAGACAGACGCACAAACTGTTTGTCTCCAAGTCGCTTCCTCCGGGCCACCAATAAGCTGTTTTAACATGACAGATTGATGCTCGAGCAGACACGGTGTGTGTGTGTGTGTGTGTGTGTGTGTGTCAGCGCCTGAATTATCACACACTTAGTGAGGCACGGCCTAGGACCCCCCCCCATTCACACTTTAAAGTATGGTGCAGTGATGTACTGGGAGCCAATAAATTCTGAAAGGCTATTTACTGTGGCGTAAAAGTGTGAAAGGATGGGATGGATAGAATTGGACGTGCTGATAGCAGATTGACCTGTTGAAGTTGGGAGGGAATAAAATGTTTCCGCTTTAACTTTGAAGTTCAGTTACATGACCTCGTAATGTCCGGTTTTACTTTTATCTCTTTTTTTGTGTTGCAGTAAAGAAAATAGGTACTTTTGTATTTATTTATTTATTTATATGTTTTGTTTAGTTGTTTATATTTTTTCAATACTTCATAATGTATTTTTCACTTTTCATTAAGCTATTACTTTATCAATGAATTTCTTTATTTATTAATACATGTATTTTATGTATATATATTTATTTTTTACCCCAAAAAAACCCTACTTTCTCGGTCCCTTCTAAATTATTGTCAATGGAGCGCTATGTCACCGGCCAACTTGGTTCCAAATCAGTCATTTCCACAAAGACTGTTGCCTCTGTGGAAACGAGTGTTTTACTGTTACTGCTTTGTCGTCTCCATGTGAACACGACCTGTCCCCCACCTGGGGAAGGTACCGCACCCAGGCCCCTCTCTCCATTAACTACCCTGTCGTCATGCTGCTGCTCTGCTCAAGCGCTCTGCGGCACAGTCTCCTCCAAGCCTAATCCGTCTCCCCCCCCCCCCCCCCCCCCCCGCCCCCCCGTCTCTCTCTCTCTCTCTCTCTCCCATCCCTCGGCTCGTATGCGGCGGCTGTGAGAATGACCTGTCTGCTCCTTCACACTCAAACTGTGTTTGATTGTTTGATTTACTTGTCCTCCTCTCTCCCTTTTTCTTCCACACACTCCCCCCCCCCCTTCACTCTACAACGTCTACACGGCCTTTCCTTTCGTCCTCTCCACTATAACCTTTTTAATTTTGGGGTTCTTTTTTTTCTCGAGTTCTTCCCTCTTTCTCTCTCTTGACTTGGCTGTTGCTTTTCCCTCTTTCTCTCTCTCCTCCATTTTATCTCCCCCCCCCCCCTTCTCTCTCTTCTGCTCCGGCTGTCGCTCTTCCTCCCCCCTTTCCTCTATCTGCCTGTACCAGGAGCCATGGCTAATCATCTTATAACTAATGCTCTCCTTCGTCCCCATGGTACTAACAACCCTTATAACACTCTCCGGGGGGATCCGGCAGTCTATAACAACCCAGCTGTGGGCATGTACAACACCCAAGGTGTGCCCGATGTTCCTACTATCAACCTACTTCTTATTTTATTCATTGTTTTTGCATGCTCATTCACTTTAAACACTTTGCCCCCGTGATGCACTTTTGGCCGCCTATCTGTTCTCGCCGCCGCGTGGCTCCCGAGTGGAGGCGATCCATCACGCCGCAACAATCTGGCACAAAGGACACCCACCGGGGCGGCTCCCGCAGACCGCCAATACGGAGAGACGGAAAAATATGCCGGCGGTGATTTATCAAAACGGCATAACGTGCTGATTTTCTGTGCGCTGTGGATGCACCCTGCGTGGGTTGCGGGTTGCAGTTGTACAAGCTACTTGGGAGCCATGAGGTGTTTTTTATTATGTTCATGTTCATGGTCATTTTCATGCATGCTCATGCATGCGCTTTGTTTCTGTGTGTGGGTTGGTCACTTGCATTGCTTTGTTTCGTGCATGTCTACTGTGCACGCGGCATAGCGTGTTTTGAATGTTTTCTCTGTGTTAAATAACTAATGAATCCTAAAAGAGCGAGTTACCAATGAGGCCTCGCAAAGCAGACTTTGATATTAAGATGCAGCCACGGTTTCTTTGTTAAGACATTTTCCATCAGGCTTTTCCCCTTCTCTTCCAACAGTTGATTCCTTTTGCTGCTGAAAGTTGTCTCTCTCGGGGATTGAACTTGTTTGTCTTCTCTCTTTTCCCTCACGCTGCCCGTTAGCACCGTACCGAGACACAAGTATGGGCTAAATCTAATACTACTGCTTCAATAACATTGACTTCCTCCGCTTTTCTTTTTGTCCACATCATTAGTCGGTCCATGCAACGCGGTTGTCTAATCAGATTTGTGTGATTAATTTTCTGAAAAACACAATTTTCTTAATGACAATAAACCACATTGGAAAAAAAAGCATAACAATCTAATGTGCTTTAATTGAAATAGTGTTAATCAAATGTCATGACTGAGATGCGAAAGGTCTGCTCTCAAAATGACTGACGAGATGATGAACAGTGCGATTTACAGCCAGAAAACACCCTCCGTGTCGTTGCGTTGGCAGTAATTGAGAAATGAAAATTCCTAAATGAATTATGGACGCACGGAGCACTTCTCCCCCCCCATTAAAATGAGCGTTCCTTCTTTTTAATCCTTAGTTCACAGCACATGCTACGATATCAAACAATAATTAAAATCTACTCCTCTGGGGATTCTAATTAGTTTGTTTAAGAAATGATAATAGTTAATCCTGATAAACAAATGTTCACATTTCTCTCATTTGTCCCTCAGAGGGTATCCTGAACAACGCGAGAGACTCCAGCGTGATGGACACGCTCCCTCTCAATGGCAACCACGGCAACAACTACAGCATGGCCAGCAGCGAGTACCTGAGCGACTGCGTCCAGATTCTGGACCGTAGCGGCGGCTACGGTACCCACGGCAACCACAAGGAGACCACCCTGGAGAAGAAGATCCTCAAGGAGCTGACCTCCAATTACATCCCGTCCTACCTCAACAACCACGAGAGGGCCACCACCGAGCGCAACCACAACCTGATGAACAAGCTGGTGAACAGCAGCATGGCCAACGGAGGTGAATGCTTCGCTTTCACTTATTTACGGTTTCTACCAAATTGCATCCCAGGAGAAGGCTGCGCGTCCTTATGCTGTGTATGTGCTCCGGCATCATGCTATTGATTAGGGTATCGTTTGAATTTGAACGATTCCGATTCCTTGTTTCGATTCCGGTTCCCAGCGATTCTCGATTGCGATTCTTCTAAGAGGCGGGGTCAAAAAAGTTTAAGATATTTTAAATGAGCTAGCTAACCAAGGGTCTTTCTGAAGGAAATAGTCCGACCTTCTCCATCAATGTTAATTCTATGAACTTTTTACTTTTTATTAACTTTACTATAAATTTCTAACAGGGCTGTTTTCAACTACAATATAAATATCAAACTATGAACTTGAATATTGTATAAACATTATAAATTATGAATATATTTTAACAGGGGTACACTTTCCTCAAGAGAGCTTTATTTTTGAAACCTCACAAACACATGTACACATGAGTGTATGATACTGCAGGTACTTAACGGTTACCTTGCTCCCACTGATGGGCCTACTATTGATTAACGCGTAGATGTGTTGCCAAACGGGTTATAATGTTATAAACTAATAAAGATCAGCCAGCACGACAAAAATGTCACCTGTGTGGGTGTTCGGTGGCCTTAAACCTGCAATAATTGATTTGGTTGCTTAAACACCTTGTACTATACTAACAAATCATTCCCTCATTATACGTACTATTTCACACACAAACCGTAAAAAGTTAAACCTTATTAAGTTAAAAAAATAAAAGATAGAAAAGTGGAGACTGAGAAGCGTGTATTTGGAGTGGAGCAGTGTTTGTAGCCACTTGGCCATTACAAGTCCAATATTCACTCTCTTTTAAGCCAATTTCTGCCTCCGACAGGAACGATCTCGCTCTTGAGCTGCCAAATGTTCCGTAATGTTCTCAGGTCGCTAAATTAGCCTTTCTACCACTGGGTGCTAGGCAGGGAGCGTCCAAACGTGTTTGCTGCAGCTGCATCTGAAAACAAAGGCGGACGAGAGCGGTCAGCTCAGGCCGACGCGCTGACACCCTTCCGTAGAGCTTTTCTTATGAGCATGATCTGCTGTGAGGTGGCGAAGTCACCACCACCGCTCCACCGTGGCACCGCTGCATGTTGAAATGACCCAAAACATGCTTCCAACGATTGTCCCCGCCCGGTTCCTTTGCTTCAGGCAGCATGGCGGGAGGCAGCAGCAGCAGCAGCAGCAGCGGCGTGAGCGGCTGCCTGGGCAGCGGTAAAGAGGACACCGGGCCCATGGTGCTGGACAACCCGGCGGCCTTCCCCCACGAGGAGAACCTGGGCCTGGAGATCATCAGGGAGGAGTCCAACGCGCCGCTCCTGCCGCCGCGGCCCCCTCCCCCCGACAGCCACCCGCCGCCCCCGCCGCCGCCGCCGCACAGCTTCTCCCGGCCGCGGCGCATCCCCCAGGAGACCAGCGAGAGCTTCTTCCCCCTGCTGACCAACGAGCACACCGACGAGCACGCCCACAGAGACTCGCTGTACACCAGCATGCCGGTGCTGCCGGACCTGCCCGACGGGCAGGTGAACGGCTTGACGGACGGGGAGGAGGACGGCTCCGGCGAGCTGCAGCCTTGCAAGAGCGCCACCGCCCCCGAGCTGGACGACGTGTATTACAAGAGCATGCCGAACCTGGGCTCCCGGAACCACCTCCACGAGCTGCAGAGCTACTACCACATGGGCCGCGGCGGCAGCGACGGCTACATGGTGTCCGGCAGCAAGGACGAGTCCGACTCGTCGCCCGAGGAGCCGCCGATGGACCCGTCCCACCTGGTCACCAGTCTATAGAGCTGCTCGAGAGACTGCTATCCCTCCCTCCCACCCTCTCCCCCCCCCCCCCCCCCCGGCCCATTCTCACACTTCCAACCTTCCAACGAAAAATCATTGTGTGTTGCTGACCGACGGACTGAGCTGGCCCGCACCTCGATCGATATGCTGTGCGTGACATCATCTGTGGCTCATGACAATTGGGTTGGGGACTGAATGTACTGTCACAAATGGTGCCGAGCAAAAGGCCGTTCACGGTGATATTTTTTTGGGGGGGGAACATCGAACAGAAAAGGGAACTTTGGAAAGGAGGGATTCTGTAATTTCGCCCTACCTGTTGATATGGAGTCATTGAGTGACCGTAGCCCTACCAGTTCTCCAATATGGACCTCTAGCAGATCATAGCGTACAGTGTTCACTACCACCACAACGAGGGCTCTTGGCCCCCCCAGCTGTGGTTAAGAAGGAGCTGCCAGTCTGTTTGTCTTCTTGTCTGTCACTCCATCTCACCATTAAAGACACGTACAGGAATGATGTTTCCACCTCAGAGCAGGTTATGGAACTCTGGTGTTCACAACATAAACTGGCCTGGAAGAGGACCCGCCCCACTACCTGCCAATCAAGTGGAGGATGTACAATATGTGCCCTTTTGACTCATCATCCCAAGAACTGTTTTAGCGGGCAACCGAAGTGTAACCATATCACGCCAATGTTGTGAAATCCTCTTCACGTTCGTGTCTGCTGAACTGGAGTTTTGTCTGGGCTGGTGTAACATTCCTGCCAGTTGTAGTGGCTGCAGTAACTGTGTACTTCACTAAAAACAAAGGAGGAAGATCATATTACAAAAGACTGAATTAAAAAAAAGGAAAAAAAAGGACAAAAAGGACATGTTCCGTTTCTTCTCCTTTCTTCTGTAAAAGCTTTCAGTTATCAAAGGATTATAAAGAATTCACAAACTGTTTCTATGTATTGTACAGAATACAGATACAGATGCAATGTTGCGTAAGTCTCTTGTTGTTTTGAGAGTTATTTTAAGTTGCAAATCTTTTGTCCGCAGAGCCGTTCTGAAACGTCACAATGACTTGGTCACGTCTGGATGGCAGAAGGAGAGAGGAACAACTTGACGTTGTTTTTTAAATGCAGAGACAGCTGAGCACTCCTTGATTAATACTCACATACCCCCCCCCCCCCCCACACACACACACACACCCTTCATTTTGGTCCTTTTATAGCAACACCACTGTCACTTACATTTTGCAAATCAACTGTTATCAAATACTTTACCACTGTGTAGATGGAAAAGGAAAGAGGCAGTTGCTATGGAAATGCTGCCATTTAGTCTTTGATGGAAGTGGGTCTCAAATCCTTTGTTCTTGAATAAAGCGTTTCCTTCCTTTAGGCACAAGCCTGATAGAAGTTTCTTTTTTTTTTTCTTTCTTTTTTTACAGATATACCAGATATTTGGAGCAACACAAGTATGGTTTATGAAGCATATCCTCTCTATTGCCAAATGTTTTACCAATTGACATCAACTTGCTTTGGTGGTTGAGATTTTATAGAAGAATACCCGAAAAGAAAGAAATGTAATTTGCTGAAGTAAAAAAGTAGACAATGTCCGCTGGTTGAGAGATGATGCCATGACAACAGCGTTTATATGTGAACTGAAGACACACGGTAGCACTGTCCAATGTTTACTTATTTAGGGAGAAGAAGAAAAAAAAAATCCTACGTGTATGACGTGTAGCTTGCACATGTATCCCACAAGCCCCCCCCCCGTGTCCCCAAGAGAAATTATTTATTTATCTGTTTATTGGTTCGAAGGCGGCAACACAGGCTTGGAGGAAAGAACGCTGGCTTCAGGCAGGAGGAAATCAAATGGCACTCGGTTTGTTTTACGGTTCTTTTTTTTAAATTATTATTATCATGAGTATAATTAAAATATTATTGCTAATTATTTATTCTTTTTGTATGGGTTCCAAGTTGAATGATCTCATAACTAATATTTGTTGTAACAGTGAAAGTTGTTTGCAGACAAATAAATTACTGACATAGCTTTGCGGTTTTCCCGCCTCTTGAGTGTTTTTCACCCAAACACCGGTACGTTTCACTTCAGAGCTTCATTCCTCCTGCTCCTTCGCGTTTAGGAAGGCGATACGACGCTGGCATGTCGACACATTTCACTTTCATTCTGGGATTAAAAAAATCTGCATAAACCTTTCGGAATCCTGGCCCTTTGGGAATGGAAACTTTTATAGATGAATGTTAGTTTCTTTTATTTAAAATGTGCGGGAAGCGTATATATGCCACAGCTCTGCATCTCATTAAAGGGACAATTCACCAATAAATACCCAAAATATTTTGTTCCTGTAGGCTGAAATGCTATTCATCAGTCCAGATTGTTAGGGTTAGGGTTAGATTCGGAAACATCGGCCGTAGCAATGCCTTTCTTCTCTCAAACATAACGGGACTACATGGCACCCAGCGGGTGGGACTCAAACTGCTGAAAGAAATTCTTTGAATGAAACTGCTCGTAACAAACACAGCGCTATCTAAAGAAACCGCGTCACAGTTTCGGGAATTAGACACTGCTGTTGAGTTCAAAGTCAAATACTTATAATACTAATTTATACCCTGGTTCCACAACAGCAGATGAAAACAAGTCGTATCACAATAGATTCATACTTAGAGTTTGGGCTGCTGGATAGTGCACGCAAATCAGGTCAAATCAGCAGCTCTCAATCCAACATTCAAATGATTGGATTCATCAAAAGAGAGACGGTTCGGTCTGAAAGGGATTTATGCTTATGTGCTGGATATGAAGAGAGCACAGCGAGCTCTCTGCCATTTCCTTTATGGTCTGGACGACAATGATGGAAGCAACATCAACTGGCAGGGTTGTTCAGATCCCCCCCCCCCCCGGAGGCCCTAAGATCACGTTTCTCTCCCAGGGTGGTCCATGTGCAAGGACAATCCAATAACCCAGAAGGACACACAGAGGTTCAGACGTCCTCATCTCTAGTGAAGGATCCGCCTTGGAAAGGAAGAAATCCAAATGAAAACACATCACGCTTTTAAAGAAGCATAGAAACAAAGTGAACGTAAACGCAGTGACATCATTGCATTGTCACAAACAAGATGTGCCGTGTGCATCGGTGCTATGAGGGCCTGATAAGGCATCGATGTTTGAGGGATGAGAAGGTGGTGATCCTGCATTTTTTTTCAACCGTTCCCCCGACTCTTAAGCAGATGCTAAAAATGAAATTCAAGGATTGCAAAATATGATTCATAAGTGTTCCTGCAATCAAATGCTCTCGTCAGTACTGCCAGCTCCAGCAGTGTGTGTTTGTACACAAAAGAGAAGGCAACCAGGAATCAGACCTTTTCATTTGCCAAACACTCCCCACTAGATGTAACACAATAGGGCTTTTTTTTTTTTATTTTTTTATTTTTTTTAAATCAAGCATGTGTTGTTAGGAGCTCATTCCGGCCCGTGGCATTATGGGTACTGTGGCGTATAGGCACCCTCTCGCTGAGACATTGGGCCTCTTCTACTTGGTCTGTTGACTCAACATTTACACAGAACGACCTGCCTAATGTGGCGTGTCGGGAAGAAGCTCCTTTGGGGGCCGGGGATTTACCGTTGCTCAGCAATAACCGTCGTTAATGAGTCCCTGGGTGGAGCGTGCTGAATCCCACGTGAGGGATGACAAGTTACCCTTCTCATTGGTTTTTTTTTTTCCTGCCTCACACATTCGGCGGCGCGCGGCGAGATTGGCGACGCGGTGGTAGCTTCTGACGCCGTTGGTTCGAAGAAGCGTTACTTGTGGACCCGAAGGCCTTTGCACTGTTATCGTTCCAACAAATCAAATCACTTGATTTAAAGTAGTGAGGGGAAACGCAGAGATACAAGCGCCACGGAGTCATCAACGTGGACTAACAATCCTACAAGGAGACAAGGGACACACCTGGTGTAAATACACTGGTGATTGGACACAGGAGGAAACAATCAGGGACACACACACACACACACACACACAGGGGAAATACACCAGGGCAGGAAGTGAGGGTAACCCAGGGACACAAAAGGGCAGGAAACTACAAAATAAAACTCAACTCAACTCAACGTTGTATGTTCAAAAGTTTTTATGACTTAAACAACCGTTTGAAAGATTGTAAACGGATCGCTCAAAAAAAAAAAAAAAAAACCTGAACTCGTAGAGGATCTATTAGTGGAAATGTTAAAAATTAAATCACGCATTCATGTTTGCACATTGGCCTTTTATTTGTAGCACCGACGGGGTTTCGGTTTTAAACCAACTGGAGACACGTGACATTCTGGCGGCAGCGGGCTGATTGAACCTATGTGGGTCACATCGCTGCTGGAGCGCTCTGATCGCTTAGTGCTGGCTGGCTGTGTTATCTTCCCGCTCTCTCTCTCTCTGCTTCCCTCCTTCAAGGCGAGGCCTTCCGCGTGTCTTACAAGGTGACACGTCTCTCTCTCTCTCTCTCTCCGACTCGCCTCAGGAACCCAGAGCGGGAGAACGCTGCGAGGATGAGCAGCGGCTGTGAATTAAGGGGGGAATCAATCTGTTTATTGTGCATGATTAATTAGCGTCTGAGGCAAGCTGGGGGAATCTAAATGTGGCTCCTACAATGCAGGGACTACTAAAAGCCACACGGAGCAGCAAATCCTTGCAGGAAAGTTGCTTGTTTCCAAAAATAATCCTGAGAGGGATGTTCACAAGTGTTTTCGCAGTTTTTTTTTAGACTTCAGCGAGAAATAGCAACAGGAACTCAAGCAAGCCAGAATGTAATAGAGCACAATTAAAAGACGTGTATATATATATATGCTGAAAAATGTTATCAGTAACTATTCTAAATTCAGTAAATTTTCATGATAGTTTGAGAAATAGTCACAGGGACCCAAGACATTAGATAAATAGTCAATACTAAGTGTGGTTTTGTAAAAACATTGTGGTTGAGTTTAAAATAACTGCGTGTCGTCAGGTCAGGGCAGCAAGACCACCCGAACAGGTTGAGTAAATCTGTCATGAACATTTCAGCAGCAAGGCCCTCGATCAAAGTGTACAAACATGGTTCCGGAGGTGGAAAAAGCACATCTCCACGTCCCGAACCAACCGTTGCATCGTGTGCATGACGCCAGTGAATCGCATTATCGCGGCTATTTCACGGTTTGCAACGAGAGGCCTCCCATAGCGTGCTTGGCTATTCATTTTGTTGACGTAACAAAATGTTTATTAACCAAATAGGATCAGCGTGCCCGCTCCTCTCTCCCAGCGAGTCTGCCCCCCCCCCAACCAAAAAATGCAAATGCCACCTGCCGCGCAGGTGCAATCCAGCATCTGCAATGAATGCGAATGAATGGCACGGCGTCTAGCAGCGCCCCATTGTGACACAGATATTACATTGTGGTCTCTGCTAATTAAGGCGTCTATGACATTTAAGGCCGAGTTTGAATTTGATTGAATGCGGAAAAGCCGCCCGTCCTTATACGGTGTGACATTTCAACATCTCCCATTTCCTTCTTCTGCTCTGTTAAGCCCGGTGAAGCCCAAGCGGCCTCTTTCCCCGCTCTGGCTTAGGTACTGATGGAAGACAATGGATCGGGACACATGACCTCCCATTCTGGAATCCCTGTCATTGGGATTTATTTATTGTATCAAATTACAGGATTTTAATTGTGTAATTGGCCCTTTGGTTGCTTGTCTCTCCGTGACAGTCGGCTAATGACTATCTTGGTATATTAATGTTAGCGGTATTACTAATAATTAGTATTGGTAATTATTATCGTCTCCTCGCCTCAATTTTCCCTGACAGCGCTCGTTGGAGAGGAAAAAAAAAACACTCAACAGGTACATGCGCCCTGAATAATTCACTCTAATTGGCAAAGAAAAGAGGGCTAAAGAAGTAGAGTGACAGACGAAGGGAGATGAAGAGTGGGGAAGACGAGGGAAGAGACTGGCCATCCATCAGATTTTTTATTTTTATTTTTTTTTTAGGTCACGCACACCCCCATGCATGTTTAATTGGCTTTGGGATGGCACGGTGTTTCTGCTGCCTGTGCTGTGAGTCAGACTCACCATTTTCTGGAGCGCGCCTTTTTTTTTTCCACGGAGGCTCAGCGATGGCGAAGCTATTTTGAGAAACGCATTAGGAGCCCCGGAAAACACTGACATTTAGACGATGGCTGGGACGGGAGAGGGGGGGGAGAGGGCTGGTCCCCGGTGGATATGACAGACAGACACAGGGTTATTGCCGGTGCGCCTTTTGTGAGGAGCCGGTAGAGATGGCCGGACTTTAGTGAAATTACTTTGTGAAATGGATTCATTTGCGTCTCTTAAACCGGAACGAAAGAAGTGATTACATCGTCCCAGGTGTGCAAATCACACTTCATTCTAAGGTTGGGATGAAAAAAACTCTTACAATTAATACTATGTAGTGGTGGCACAGGGAGAAACCAGCGCACATGGAGAGATCGACCTGCAGGTCGCGCGGCCCTCAGGAACATTTTTAATGTAGCAAAATGGTGGACTTTATTTTAAACGTGACCATGCGGTGTCTGTTTTTGTCTTGTTTTAATTTGATTTCTACCAGAATGTCTCTGCCCCTACTGGGCCTTTTCCATCTTGCTGCTTTTGATCTCTACCACCAGGATAAGGAAATAATTGGTATGGTTTTAAACACCAATGCCAAGTAATAGCTGTAATAGGCATTCTAGCTGGGGACATTAACGTCAGGTCTGGTCCAAAGTTAATTCATTTTGCAACTTTTGTAATTATTTTCCAGCACCTTTGGAAATATATTTACTGAGAAAAATGATGACGTGTTCAATACTTATTTCACCTGCTGTTTTTATATATATATATATATATATATATATATATACATATATATATATATATATATTGTATATACTAGGGCTTTCATCTCTGCGATGTGTATTAACGCAACTTTGGTCTAAGTCCGGAAGTCAACTAATTTAACCCCTGAAACGAATCCTCCATTAGCTGCAGATGCAGAGAGCTTTTTGGCTTTTTGTCGGCCGTAGCGTCCCTTATTTTTCTGTTTCTGACGGTGGCAACCTTAATCCCAACATCCACCAGAACAACGGTCCGAAGAGGTTTACCGCGATTAATTGCGGTCAATGGTTGGCTACTGGTTCTCCACCACTGCTTCCATGCCTGCTGTTTTGGACTCAGATCCGGATGGTTTGCTCCACCGTAAGCTCCTGGCAGCAAAAGCACTAGCGTTGTTGGAAGCCCACTCGCTTTGAGATTCATTTATTTTCCTGCAGTAGGTAGCATGCAGCGGAAAAATGCGGGGCACCCAGCGTGGCACCCAGCGTGACACCTAGTGTGGCACCCGGTGTGGCACCCAGCGTGGCACTCACTGACGCTAAAGCACCGCGCAGAATGCTTAACAGTCTAAACCTGTCTAAAACGAGAAGAACAACGCCAGCTGTGGCGCTTTCATCCATCCATCCAAGGTGATTGGAGGTCATATATTCCGTGGGACTGACCTAAAATGATTATCTTGTCTTTGAACTAAGGAATTAAGTAAGTATGTATTTGAGGGATCAACCAAACAACCCCTAAAACAAGCTGCGAGGCCTCTTCTCTAACCTGGGCCGTAGCGTGTATGAAAGCTGCCCGTCCTCTGTTCCTTTTCTGCTGGCATGACAAACTTATTACTTCTTACCATCGCGCACTTTTGTCGGCACGAGTCAACGCGACTGAAATCACCGGAGGCAAACAGACAACAATGACCACGAGTGATCCGGCTGCGATGAAGCGAGCGGAGAAAGAGGCTGATTCTTTTTGTTTTGTTTGTTTGTTTTGTGCTCGGCCCATCCCCCCGCAGCTGTCAGCTCGACTGTCTGGGGGTGGCAGTTTACCTTCAGTATATTTGGATGCTCAGGCTGTTGTTTGGATATGAATCACATTTTCTTCCCGCATTCCCCTTCAGGAGATTCTGGTTGCCAGTTGCTATGGCTACAGTAAATCAGAGCGACACCTTGTGAGACAGAGTTGACCGGTGAGGCTGAATTTCCCTCCTCTGACTGGTGCCGCTCCAGTTGCCTCTTGACTTTGTCCACTCTGCAGCAGCACATGAAAAGACATCATTTTAAGTCAGGAGTGTATTGTGAAGATGGAAGGTTCAAGCACAAAGTTGAATATGTCTTTCTAAGAGTTATATTGAACACATCTTTGAAAGTAAGTCGCAGCTTGCTGTCATACAGTAATATATATATATATATATATATATATATATATATATATATATATATATATTTCAAAAAATCTTGACCCACAGCTCTGAATCTCAAACTCCAGTCCGGAGATTTATGTGAGATATATTTAGCTCACATAAATGCAAATGCAGGAACACAGAGCATCTCACCATTAAAGACACGTGCAGGAATGATGTTTCCACCTCAGAGCAGGTTATGGAACTCTGGTGTTCACAACATAAACTCTCCATGAAGAGGACCCGCCCCACTACCTGCCAATCAAGAGGAGGATGTACAATATGTGCCCTTTGGACTCCTTCTCAGCAACTGTGTACTTCACTGAAAACAAAGGAGGAAGATCATATTACAACAGACTGAATTAAAGAAAGGAAAAAAAGGACAAAAAGAAAAGTATGTGGTTTGAATTTTGGGTGCATGCAGGCTCATATCTCCATTGTGAATATACCTGCATGAATTGCACAGATCTCGGTGGGTGGGCCGGGTTGGTGCTGTTGAGTATTGACAATAACCGCCGAGGGTTTCGCGCGAGAAGTGGCTGTGCAAATGTTGGGAGTTTACAGAAGAAATTGGAGAAGCATCATCAAACACTCAATTTGAGGATATTTTCTGCTAGCATGATTACCTGCCATAATGGATGGGCCTGATTAAAAGGCCGTTAATTAATTTCCACAGTCCAAAGACTTAAACACTACACAGGCGCGTGCTGTGTGCGGTAAAAACAAAGAGAAAGAAAGATGTGGCGTGCGTTTTGATTGGCTGCTCGGCCCTTGGGTGAGCTGCCTCCGTAGGAGCAGGATGCCCCCGAGGCCCCCCTCGGCGAACAGGACAACACATTTATCAGCTAACCGAAGCAGCTCATCTAAATTTAAAATGTAATTTAAGAACCATTCAAATGTATGGGGAGCAATGCACCTCGCAATATTAACAATTTACCAACGCGCTCTCAGCACGAACGCCGGCCACCTAGGAAGATAAAGCGAGGGCGGGTTATGTTGTGTATGTCACTGCACATTGTGTACGTCCCACACGTTACATAGTTTTGATGAGCTGCGGCCCACATTAAAAAATACATTTTATTTTTTTCACTTGTTAAACATCCTCCCGAGATCTGGCCCAACTCTCAAACCCACGATATTGCATATACGCAGCCCTCAAAGGCAGGAAGAGGATTAAGGATCCGGCTGTTTGCTGCAACATCCAAGGACTCTTCATTATGTATCTCCTGCCTCGTTTAAAATCACTGATGCAAGAAGTACGCACTCATATGACAGAGGGAGAGGGAGAGAGCATAGATGTGTGTTGAGAGTGTAGAAATGAAGATCCTTGTACTGTTTTGCTCAAACAAAGGTTTCCACGGCAACCACATGCACTATTAGTCCCCTTATCAAGACTAAGGGAGGAAGCACCTCGATTACCCCTCATTCGTATGCGCGCACGCACGCACACACACGCACAAGCACACGCACACACACAGACACGCCAACATGGAGTCTTACCCATCAGATTTACAAGTCTCTACTTCAACCTTGCAGCTGTATGTCGAGGAACGGCACGATGGGGGTTTGATCTCTGGGCTGTTTGACTGAGAGGAGGCTCTCAAGGACAGGCGATGGGGGGTTGTTTTATTGGAAAACGATGTTGCAAGGAGACAGCGTCTGTGTCTCAAGTATGCTATGGGGAGCTCGAGGAGCACCTGTAAAAAGCGTTTTCATTTCAAAGCTCCACCTGAAGAAAAAAAAATGGAGGAGTCCAGCTTCAAACATCCTGTCGGAGTGGGGGAACTCGTGGAGGAAGTGACCGTTGAAAGCACACTGGCAGGTCGTAGCGTAGCGTGCGCTTCATAGACTCTTGTGCAGTCTTTTCGGATCGATAGGGTTTCGTGTATTTGTGAAATTGGAGGTTGGAAAGGGAATATATACGCTTCTTAAACGCTACGTCTTTAAATAAATACCTGTGCATTCGACACCTAAACACATCAATAGCTAGCGTTAGCACTCCTATGCTATCTGCTGAAGGTATACTGATGTTACTAGTGAATAATGACCACCTAGCTTCACAGGAACAGCGTTCTTCCTTCATTTAATCGCCCTCTGTCTCAGTTGCCACGGAGGTTCACTTTTGCACTGATTTGTAGGGTTAGCTTCTACCTACTTCATATTTCTGTACATGGTTGAGTTAGTGACAGTCTGAACAGCAGCTGAGGGTCACTTCTGCCTACGGTGAGAATATTATGGAGAACATTCTGAAATCCAATGTTTGTTAATGTGAAAATACACAGTTGTTGAAGCAACTCAAATACGATATCATTGAATTATTCTCTTTTAATTAACTTACTCTCATATTATATATTGAACTTTCTATTTTGCACAAATAAGTAATTATCTGTTTTACCTGTATTTGTTATTTACCCACCTTGTTTTTCCGTTTCTGTGATGTGTGGAGTTCAATAAATATTTTTTTATAAACCATGTCAACAAGCTCCATTTCCCAAACTAAATCAAATGAGTGATTCATAATTAAAGCATGGAGCTGTGCTTTCTATTTAGTTTCACAAGTCTTATCTCATCGAGAATAAAAACAAGTCAAACCCCAGAAAGGAAAAAGAAGCAGAAGGCGAAACTCAGGGGTCAACGTTTTTTCCTTCAGGTCATTCAAACCCACACTGGCACATCAGAGACACACCTACACACACACAGTCCTTCATCCATGTCTGCTGATCCAATCATATGGCGCCTGGCACAGGACGACAATCTGGGGATTGCACCGTCATCGGGACAAATCCAACCCAAAGGATCCAAGCTCTCATCTGGACGGACAGCTGTCCCGGCTCATCAGGTCAGGGGCAGCAGACTGCTGGGCCGTGTCCCAATACCCGGAATTCAGACTGCTGGGCTGAATACCAATATCGTCCTGTTGTATCTGTCCGAGTAGACTGGCTGAATGCTAATGAGAACAGGGAACAGGTGCTTCCAGATAGATATGTCTTTAATGTCTATTTATGTCCAAATAGGAAGTAAAAATTGCCACAGTACAAAGTCACTAATGTTGTAAATGTCAGAGCTGTGTCACATGATTAGATGAACATAAACTCTCTCTCACTCAAATTGCTTTTCACTACCTTTCGATGTTGATGTTGCTATCTGACTTCTTAGGACACTCGTGAATCTGTCATTCTATCCCACCAACATTAGTTGGATTGCTATGACGTGTTGCACCGACATTCATGGTCCCCAGAGGAAGAAGCCAACTAACTTTGTCTATACCCTGTCTATAGCCGGGTCTTTACCTGGAAGGAGACTGACCAGCTTAACTCTAATTACACAACAAACCTACCTTTTTTAAATCAGACCACATTTGCGCTGACAAATAGTTTTGTTACGTAAGACAACCTCGGAAATGCTACAAAACCATTAGATTGAGTACAAAATGTCATGTGTTTTAATACTTTTCCACCACTCCCAACCTTTTCTTCAGCAGACTCATTTGAAACTAATTTGCAAAATACAGCAGGTGAAATAAGTATTGAACACGTCACCATTTTTCTTTTTCTTAGTAAATATATTTAGTTATCAGTTATTAACATGAAATTTTCACCAGATGTTGGTAACAACCCAAGTAAAAGAAACCAAAACAAAGAAGTTCAGAAATAATGTAATGTGTAATAATGTGAAATGACACAGGGAAAAAGTATTGAACACACTTACTGATATTTATTCAATACTTTGTACAAAAGCCTTTGTAGGTAATACCAGCTTCAAGACGCCTCCTGTCTGGAGAAACTAGTCTCATGCATTGCTCTGATGGGATTTTGGCTCATTCTCCACACAGTCTTGAAATCATGAAGGTTCTGTGGGCCTCTTCTATGAATCTTGATCTTCAGTTCTTTCCATAGATGTTCAATGGGATTTAAGTCAGGTGATTGGCTGGGCCATTCTAGCAGCTTTATTTTCTTTCTTTGAAACCAGTTGAGTTCCTTGCTGAAATGTCCACCCTCGTTTCATCTTCATCATCCTGGTAGATGGCAGCAGATTTCTGTCAAGAATGTCTCTGTAAATTTTCCCATTCATCCTTCAATTATGTGAAGTTTGCCAGTACCATCTGCTGAAAAGCAGCCCCACACCATGATGTTCCCACCTCCAAACTTCACTGCTGGTAGGTAACAGTACCTGCTAATTGCAGGTCTTTTTGAAGCACTCCACAAGTGGTCCTTGGCTCTTGGACATCTCCTCTGATTATTCTTTTCACTCCTCTGTCAGAAATCTTGCGAGGAGCACCTGGTCAAAACAAATTTATGGTGGAATGATTGTCCTTCCACCTCCATATTGTGGCCCCAACAGTGCTCACTGGAACATTCAGAAGCTTAGAAATGCACCTCTAACTAATGCCATCATTGTGTTTTGCAACAATTAGGTTGTGAAGGTCTTGCTGCAGCTTTTACCCATCATGGGACGTGTCTTGTGTGTCACCTTGGCAATGAGACCTTTTTGTAGGCCATCAGTTGGGACTGAACCAGCTGATATTAATTTGCACTGACAAGGGTCTGGATTGCTTTTTAATTACTGATAGTTTTCAGCTGTTGTTTGGGCTTTACAGACCTTTTTGCTCCTCCCTTTCTTCATGTGTTCAATACTTTTTCACATTATTTGTCAGGGATCGTCCAGGACGGGAACCCAAAAGCAGACAAACACAGAAAAATCGAAATTAAAGGTGGGTATTTATTTGGGATAGAATTTGGGGAAGGTTTGGTCCGGTTGGTTGGTGATGAGTGGGGGCTGGAGTGGAGTCCACGGATAGGCGGGGGGGGGAATGGCGCTCCAAGTGACAAACTGTAGGCAGGGAAACAGGTTGCTGGTTAGTGATACGAAAACAGGAGCAACTAAGAAATTGAGTTTCAGGAGCAAGACCGTACGTGATACGCTAACGATCCGGCAGGGGCTGGTTGTCTGGTCACGGCTTAAATGGTGAAGGGGGTGGTAATCAGGACCGGGTGTGCAGGCAGCAGCAGGTGTCGATGGTTGAATAATCAGTCAGGATGTGTTTGGGGGAACTCAGAAAAAAACAAACTTCAGGTTAGAGTGGCAATGTTAAAGCAAACCGGTTCAGGAAGCTGAATTCCTGATTATTACAATTTTTTTTCCGAACTTTGTTTTGGTTTATTTGTATGTATGTATTACTTGGGTTGTTACCAACATCTGGTAAAAATGTCATGTCAATAGTGCTTTGGAAATATATTTACTGAGAAAAATAGTGACGTGTTCAATACTTATTTCACCTGCTGTAAATGTTTCTTCTAAACATGTAGTTTCATTGTATTGGAAGGTCATTTCTAGTAGACAAGCTGTAAATAGGAATCACCTTTCTGCTTGTGTGTCTGTGTGTGTGTTGTGAAACAGTGTCGGATCAAAATGGCTCAAAAAGGAAGAGCTTTCTAAAGCAGTGTGACTTTGACTCGATGGCATGTTGACCTTCCTTTGAAGATCTGCCCTTTTTCCCATTGGGATCGCTCAAGTGGCATAAGGGCACAAAGACTGCAAGACCTCGCCGATGAATGTGCCATAAGTGAAGCCTCTTAAATGCATTGAAACCTCAGTCTGAATTTACAGACAGTTACTTGGACATGGGCCGTCGTCATATATACAGCGATGAACTGTACGAAGGCATCAAAAGGCACATTTGTAGACTGTGTCTGCAACTACAAAACACTGACACGCACACACACACACACACACACACCTACAAACATGTCTCACCATGGAATCTACAGATTGATTGATGGCTTACAGATCTGCTGTGCTAAGCTTCAAATATTTATCACGCAGCCTCGTGGTCTCTCATCTTCTGCCACATGTTCATCGACCCGGTGCCCCTGCTGTCATTTCCGTGTGCGTCAGTGGGGCTGCGGGGGTGGGTGCGATTTGCCCATGTTGTGGGGATATGAGTCTGTTCACATTTGTCCCTTTTGTGGTGAATCACTTTTCTTTATGGGGACAAAACACCGTAATGGGAACCAGCTGTTCTTGTGGATATTAAGGTAGACGGCGAAGTTGCTGCCTTGCTGTGTGTATAAAATCATTTTTTTTTTGCTTCATGTTGCAGTTTACCATCAACAAGTGATTGGTTTTGAGACAGGAGATCGACTAATGAGGTCATCAGCGAGAAGGATGAGAACCTAACAGCGTCCCGTGGGATTGGATTTCATAGGCTGCTGATTGTTTTACGGTATGTCGTGGATTACATTTCGAAAACAAACTAATTTCCCATTGTTATTAATGCAATATGCCAGTATGGGCTGCGTAGTTTCATCATAATACAAATGTATATCCATTCCGATGAAGACCTTGGGTAGCAGATGACAAAAAAAAAAGTAATGTAATTTTAACCCGCAATCAACTTGAGATTAAAGCGTTCAATGTGTTTGACCCTGCTTTCATCCCCTCACTGTGCATTCACCCTAGTCTACGACCTTATATGAGCTTGTAAGTTTATCATAATGTGCTTCACTCCTGCGTTTTGCTGCAGCACCAGCTTTAGGGGCTCCCTGCCGGTGAAGGCCTGTGGGTCCAACATCTGCTCACTGCTGGTGGGAGAAGTAAAGAAAAAAAAAAAAACCTTCAGCCTGTAGCCCACTTTTCTCATCTTTCAACCGATCACAGCGCGGCGTCTCCTTTTCTCATCTCCTTCCTCGCGTCTTCTTTTTAATCCCACATCTCCTCCTCCTTGCTTTATTTAACTCCGGTCCTCATGCGCTCTCTCTCCCCCCCTTTATCCCGTCTTGAGCTCCCAAACTGCACATTTTATTTCTAATGAATCCACAAAGGAAAAAGAGATTGGAACATGGCAGTAGAATGAGAATGAAATAAAATAAAAAATAAAAATGGCATGTCAGTTATATTACTACAGGAAGCTGGATTTCAATTTATTTACATGGTCATTAGACATAAAAGTGTGATACTGCTCAGATTAGTAAACATTGCAAGGAATGAGAAGGGAAGTTGCAAGGAATTCTCAAAAAGAAATATGTAATCCTAAATAGCAAAACTCTTCACATTGTAAAAGATCCTTCCCACCTTTGCAATTCCAATATTTTGCAGGCAAAATATACAAAAAACAAGTGGTCCTTGACAAAAAAACAAATGGTGATTTGGGAAACGACTGACAAGGCCTTCTCACGACAATGGCGAACTTTAACCCCTCCCAATGAAAACTGTTCTACCACCATTTTTACCGTAATTTTCCATTATGGTTAAGAGCCTTCGAGAATCAGAAGAAACGCTTCTCGGTTTTACCTCCTTTGAACACAAAATCTTTCAGAAGATATGGACGAATTCCATCGACTCTTTGGAAGCCCCATGGAGTTCAGCTGTAGCTTCTAGCCAAAGAATGAAGGGTCAACCCAAATCAATTCTTCTGTCTCCTTATCTAAAAAAAGGGTCATTCATTCATCTTTTATCTCATTTTACCTGCATTGTCTACCTCTGATACTTTTTGTGTGACCTAAACCCACGTAATTGAAATGTCCCACTCCATATTTGTTATTTCCACATGAATGATATGACCTTGGATGGCATTGCCTCCTGTCGGGGACATGCCAAGCTCAAGCTGGCAGCTTGACTCATCACTGGTGCCACATGCCTGAAGTGATGTTTTTCTAAAATCACTAGTCAGGGCTGAGCAATTGCAGTTTTACTCCTTTTTGCAACGCAAATGTCTGTTGGCAACGTTCATAACTGATCATGGGCAGAAAGGGTCACACTCGTTCTGGACAATATGAAGTATATATTGTTCATAACCTGCTGAAATCTGGTTTGAACTTTAAATCCAAAAGGTGTAGCAAACAATGTGAATCTGAGCAGCAGGGACTTGATCAAAACATAGCATAAGTGGGCAAACAGTCCAGGTGGCCACAAAACGCAAAAGGCATTTAATTTGAGACATCTTCACCACACCAGACGCCTTTCTCTACCCACATATTCATTTTATATCACACTTAAAGTTGAGAGAGTCCACCAACATACACAAAACAACACCTCAGGCCTGAGAGAGTCACACCTACAGATACCACGGATCCCAGCAGGCACATGTGCATTTAGCGAAAAACATTTAACTTGTGGGATTAAGTTAGATGAGCTACTGCCCCCTGACGCTCTCAGGAGAAATACCAGAGACGGGCTTATCGATTACATCAAATGACAGAATACCTCGTTTGAATCCAATCCATTTCAAACTATCCAAGTTGGGGTGTAAGACATTTTCTAGCTGCTTCTTATGCAATGTTGTAAACCTTTGGCTGGTCGCTCTGAGCACAGATAAGACTCTTGGAGCGAAGGAGCTGTATTTCACACATGGGAGAAGTTTGCCTTAAGGGCTTCCTGCCAGAAACCCTTCATTCTAACCCAAACCATCATCTTTTCCTTAATCTTATTAATGAGTTTTGTTTCCCAAACCTGTGGAGACAGGCAAACGTCTCTTATTTGCCTAATTTTCTAGGGGTCTTGATGCAGGCAGCGGATATCTGGCTTCTTCTTTTGTGCGTCGCCAGGGCTGGACTGGTAATCGGGCATACCGGGCAAATGCCCGGTGGGCCGACGCACTTGGGGGCCGGTTGATAGGCCGTTAAAAACATTTTATTTAAAAAAAAAATGTTTTGCTTTCGACCGGCCCATAAAGCAGGGACAGCGGCCCATTGGTTCATTTTCCATACTGACACTGGGCTGGCCCAATTATCTCTTAGCAGGCTCCACCCCTCCCTCTCCGTGTGTCAGTCAGATGCATTCAGTGACTCAAAGCTAGAAGGAAATGTGTGGATTAAGATGGAGAAACAAAAACGCAAGGGGGGTGCGGAGAAATTGCGGGCCAAAAAAATATCTAGAGGTTGATGCCTCAACATGTTCAAAAATAACCGACATGTTTAGTGCTGTAGCTTCAGTTTCCAAAACTACTACAGAACCTGACGACATGTTGCAGAAACAGCAGGTGAACATAGCACATGGAGGACGAGAGGTGACTAGCCACAGCGAGAGCGGTGCTTGCGGCTCGCAGTAGGGTTGGCAACTCTCCCAACCCCAAATCAGGGACACTTTTGCGGGCTGACGGGGGGGTGCTAGCAGTCGGCGGGCGGGCTTGCACAACCTCACATGCTCCGCTCTGGCCACCCGGCCCCTGCGCGCACACTGCTCTGATGCGCCACAACTTCACAACAACCGGGAGTTTTTTGCGCGTCATTGACTTAGCAGGCTGTGATTGGAAATCGGTACTGGAGCTGTCCCGGCCGGGACAAATCAAAATTGCCCATAATTCTGGATGTCCCGGGTAATACGGGACTCGCAGGCAGCAGAGGAGAAGGTGCAGCAGAGGAGAAGGTGCAGCAGGTGTCAGTGTGAATGTGAAGTCCAGGAGGGGCAGAGTGAGCAGGAGAGTGTCATTGAAACGGTGAGCAAGCAGGTAGCTCCATGAACAGGGAGGGAGTGTTAATCAGGGCGATGCATGAGGACAGTGTGTGTGGACCTGGCTACAACCAAGATGATGACCATTTAACAGTTACCTCAATTAATTAATATTATAATAAGGCTGTTGTTGCTATTATAAAGTCTGAGTGTCAGGTTGTCATTTATCAAATTGTCACTTAAAAGTGACTGCAATGGCCACTCAGCTAAAGTAAAATAACACAGCATAAGCTATTTTGCACTGTTTTTGTAGCGAGCATAATTGAGAGTTCACTAATTCAATTGCAACTTCGGATATTCTAATGTAAACATTTAAAACTCATAACGTCGAAGGCCCTTCTTCTCTAGAAAAAAACTGAAATGATGCCATTTGATTATTTTAATTATTACTCGCCCACAACAAGTTACACGTTAGAAGAGGTGGCTAACGCATGTTTTTGGGGGGTTAAAAACCCACTTTGCATTTTGAAAGCTGTATATTCAACCAACGAGATTTTATAATGTTTCATTTGAATTTCCAATATCATCAATATGCAATATTACGGCAAGTGAATACTCTAAATTGTATATATATATATTATCAGGACGTTTTGTGTGAGTAATTTGTTTGTGTAGGTTTTTTATGGGAAGTATCTCAACAATTAGAGGTAAATGTTGTTTGGTGTCATATTAAAGAGGGTTTGTGCTCTTTAAAGGGATAGTTCACACAAAAATTGTTTCATCATTTACTCACCCCCAAGTTGTTTCAAACCTGTATGAATTTCTTTATTCTGATAAACAAAAATATATATTTTGAAGAATGTCGGTAATCAGACAGTTGATGGACCCCTTTGACTTCCATAGTATTTTTTTTCTACTATGGAAGTCAATGGGGTCCATCAACTGTCTGATTACCGACATTACTGTCCATGGCACTTACAGTAGTTCTCAGCTTTGTATGGGTTTTTGGGAACGGAACAGTAGACATGCAGATCTACAGGGGCCGCAAGGATAGTGTACTGGTTGGTGGTTGTGTCCGACCGATTGTGGGGGGCCGGTCTGAGCAAAAATGCCAGGGCCCTTTTTTTGTCCCAGTCCAGCCCTGTGCGTCGCTTATTGTTCACTGATCAGCAACTTGAGATGTGCAACTGATGTTGGAGTCGAGGCACAGCTCGTACCACTGGGTCGTTTCCGAAGTCGCTAACAAGCTATTTTGACACAGACAAAAATCTGAATCACAGCAGAAGGTGGCTGGTGGGATCAGAGATTGAGTTTCGGTCACTGCGCTCCGCCTCTTTTGGGTCTCCACACAAACTGTTTACTCAGCCAGTTCTCCTTCCAAGGGCATCAAATGCTGCCGCTTAGTCACGCCGCTCGGCTTCTGATACCGACACACAACGCACCCTTGACACTTACAAGCCTTTCAAGTAACTACGACGTAACCCATTCACGTCATTGATAAATACTCAAAGGAAATGCTGAGGTGAGGAAACAGCATAAAGCCCGTATGAACCCAGCCACGGTCCAAAGGACTTAGAACGAGGAGACCGGCTTCTATTACGCGCCCACGTTAAGTTTAAGTTTAAGTTTGGCTTACTTCTCAGGCTTAATTTAAGCCAAACCATGATGCTGTTTCATAAACCTACCGAGGTGGTTCTGTTGCACTAACCTAAGTGTTTTTGCTCGGAGTCACAGCGTTAACCACGTGGTTACCACGACAGTGATGCAGCACCCCATCTTGAAGCGCTGGCTAGTGCGTGGGAACGCGACCAAGCGGCTGTATGTGACGAGTTTGTCTGAGTCTAAGTCTGTGACAATATGATTGGCCAAATCTTGTCCCATTGCCAACATGTGTAGTAATGCAGAGGGTGTTTATGGGGATTACTACTGATGTAATCTGTATGGTAAAGAGGCTTCTTGGAACCATCCTGCAATGCAGAGTCTGGTCACTAAACACATTCGGGGACATGTGCACGTCAAGCTTTCTGAGAACTGATGGGGATTGTAATGACCTGGAGGCACTATGTGTGCGGTTAAATGTGACATCTAAATTTAGAGTTGCATACACATTGTATTATTGTTAAGAGCACACACGTTCAGAGAATCCTCTCCCTTCTTGCTCCATCATTTCACTCTCTCTTAAACACCCACATAAAACCCCACTCCCCCCATCAGTTATCTGTACTAACACATACATTTACTGCATAGTTCAAAGAGAGAAGAAGGAAGGAGAGAATGCAGGTAAGAAGGTTTGAACGCCTACAGAACATGCACACATAAAGGAGAAAGCACAGGCTGAGATACTGACACCCACATCCCATCTGTCACATTAGAACCTTACACTGATAATGTCATTTCTCTCTTCACGTGACACGTTTCTTAATCCTTAGCAAGAAAAGTTTCATCAAACCGTGACCAGGGTGACACAGGCACCCAATCGGACACGGCAACACACCCACAGACAGGAATTTTAATGATGAGAGCGCCGTCTTGGAAAAAAGCAAATAGGATGCATTATTTTTAACACATTTCATCTAGAATATGTATCTAAAATGTTGTACACTTAAAATAAAAAAATAACACTTTTTGGGGGGTTAAATAAATAAAGGTGATAAAAACAAAGCAGGCATTTAGCCATTGCATTTTGCATGATATTTTGCAATTACATTTAAGTATAATATAATATATAAATTGTATAATGAGTAATGTGTTCAAATACATAAAATCTTTTTTGAAAGACAGATCTCGTGGGAACGCACGGAAAAAATAAAGGACATAATGAGGGGCCAATTAGGACTTAACTATTGAGGCACACTACTGAGACGCTCTTATGCTCTTATGTTAACTAGTGAGATTACTCGTGTGAATACATGTGAAACACTTGCATATGTATCTAAACCTTTTTATATTTTTGTAATCATATGCAAGAGATGTAGTAATGCATGTATACGTGTTCAACAATATACAATATATATATAAAAAACATTTATGAGTGTTTCAGATAGATACTTATAAATGTTCCACTTGTATGCATGTAAGCATTTCATATGTATGTGTACATGACACAGCAGTATATATGTAGCAGCGCATATGTACGTGTAGGTGTTTCGGATGAGTATGTATAATGTTTTATATGTATGCGCGTGCATAGGTTTAGTGTGTATGTATGTGTCTCAGTAGTGTGCGTGAGAGCATTTAAATAGCAAACATAAGAGTTAAGTCCTAAACGGACCCTCATAGGATATGGACATAAAAAATGGATATTTTTGCATCTGTAATGTAATGCATCTATACCAAAAAGTAAGACCAAATAAGTGAAATGATTGCATTGAAGAACTCTGCGTGGGGTTTGGATTCACACTCGAAAAAGTGTACAAAATTCTCAGCCCAGAGTTCTGCAGACAAAGGGCTGCTGATGTGTGTGGGCCACAGGCGGGCACAGGTGTGTCCCCTGCTGCCGATTACCCTCAACGAGGTCCGGAGCCCTGGGGGCCGAAGGCACGGAAACATCACAGGAATAAAGCAGAATATGCGCGCGCAAACTTTGCCAGTAAAGCGGATTCTGATTCGATATTCAGTGCTGTGCTGAAAAAGCGTTTTGGAACGTTATCCCCGTAAAGAAACCTTTTCCCCAGGGCCCTCCTCTCTGTTTCTTCGTGTGTTTGTCACTGCTAGAAATAATCTTTCAGAGTTTTACCGCCCCCACAATCTCCCAGAAGAACACGGCGAACGTGGAACAAATCCCAGAGGAGTTATAAACAGCTAGCACACAAGGTGAAGTGACTGTTAAAAAATAAAAAAAAGTAGGTGATACATTTTCCCAATAGCATGACAAAACATGCTAGTCGTTATTACTAATAAATACATCTCACCATGAAGGGGGTGGGCTGGGCCTTAGGTTATTCACAACTCACCAACAAACATCATCTTTGTGGGTACCGCCTGTGGAGTGTGGATGCAGTTTAACTGGACTGAGCTGCTGAGGAATTGTGGGAGTGGAGGGATGCAAAATCAGTTTCTTGGTTTTTTTTTAATTAGTTTCTTTTTTGACAAAGTGAGTATTTACTTGTCTGAAGGATTCTTTGTTTCCCAAGTCGATGAAGCTCCGTTCCTGCTGTTACCTGGAGTGCAAGTTTCTCCACCACAATTGTTCTATTGACTCACTCGTGCTCAGGTTTGAACGGGATTTGCATAATGTAACACCCACTGTGTGCCCTATACAACAAGTGAACAATGAGATGTGGCAATCTTTTGGCATTTGTATGTGAAACAGTGATTCATAAAGTTTATAAAGGTTGATCAGAACTTAGCTTTTGGAATGCTTTCTGTTTGTCAAAAGCCACCTTCACCTCAAACCAAGTCAGTCACAAACATATTTGCATTTTTGAGTCAACACACACGAGTGTGTGTATTCACTTTTGCATTAAGGGGGGATTTGTCGTGTGCTATTTTACTCCAGTCGTCGCTGTTTTCGTACTTTCTCTCTTTCTCGGTCACACACACAAACACGCACGCACACACACACAGTCGAACACACACACACACACACACACAGCATGGCTACAGTCGACTCACTGATCCTCCGCACTCTATTGTTCCCAATACACCTGCTCAGTTTACCACCTCCCCCGTGCACACGCACGCGCGCACACGTACCCACTGACAAACACGCACCAGCGAAGCTCGCAGCACCTTAAAACAGCTCAAGCAAACTCAAAAGTTGGCTCCCATGAGAGCAGCAGTCGGTGAGAGAAATACAAAGTGAGAGTAAATGAAAATTGGATGAAAAAAGAAGAAACCCTTTGCCGTGTTGTGCTTCTCTTTGTTTTTTCCCATCCTTACTATTTTTTCTGGTCTCCTATCTTGTCTATTTTTTTCCTGAACATCCTGTTTACAGCTTTGCTTTTTTTTTTTTACCTCCTGCTCGTCCTCCATATGTAGGGTTATGAAATATTAATGCACTCCTCCGTGATGTTTACCTCTGGGCCTCGATGAGTCGTGCCACGTTGAGCCGCTTCTCCCTCCATTTTTCAGGGACACGGGACACGCAAAGACACGCAAAGACGGAGCCGTGCTACTCCCCTTTCACATCTGCCACCGTAACCTGCCACTTTTACATCTGCACTGTGCTTATATGTGTGTGTGTGTGTGTGTGGGTGTGTGTGTGTGTGTAGCCACATTTCGCCACACATGCTAGCCCGCCCATCCGCCGCGCTGGCTGCCAACGCTCTCTGAGCGCAGACATGTTCCCATGCCAGAACAGTTTGTCCCAGTTTCCCACTGAGAAACTCTGTTGGTCTTTTGTTTGGAAATGAGCGTTGGCATGTGCAGGCATTTTGAATCTTTGTACATGCATGTAGATGGATGCACACAAAGGATGCGCTGCATCGCCCGGGACGGAGTGGGCTTCAGTTCGCACCCTTCCTGGCTTGTATTCCCAACACGCCACCTTTCACACCCGTAAGCGCTGCCAATACCGTTTTATTTCCAGTGGCAGCTATTTTAATTTCAATTACAAAACAATTTTCCTTGACAATTGTATCAAGGACAATAATCTGGGCTTAGCTCGTTGTCCTCATTGCCAAGATTTGCAATGGTAGAGCATTTTCCTGCAAAAGACAAAAATGTTGAATGTGAGCTGGAGCCTCGGGCGATTCAAGCCGCCGACCGCGTCGCCTCGACACCCGAGGCTCCCGTCCCTCCTCCTCAGTTCCGGTCATCGCTCCTCCAGGCAGCGCAGAAATGCAACGGCGACAGAAAACACCCGTCCATCTGAGGGAAAACTCAACGCGCAATCTGTCGGAGCCCCTCGACCCGTCGAGCGGGCGGCGTGGAACAGCATTTTGACAGGTAGAGCGGCGGCAACACGGGGGCCCGCTGCCCGCACGCCGTCTGTCACGTTCGGAAAACAAGACACCGGTGACAGGTGGCTGCTGTGCCTTTTGGAGGGTATGATAAGTATGCAGCAACGGAGAAATGGAAAAAAGCACTTCAGCGGCAGAAGCAGGGGAGGGGAACATTTTTGCATTCCGATACTTCTTGGGACTTCCTGCAGCTTCGAACTTCTGGCACTCTTACGATTGGTCGCAGGGAGTCTGCCCACAGAGTGGCGGCGATGCGCCGGCTGACTGTCCTCGGTCTGCTCATGGTTGCCTTTACATCTATTTTTATCAAGTGTCCATCTGTCAGCCTCGACTAATTTGATCGTAAGTGAACGAGTTGAGATAAAAGCAATCGCAGGGAACCGAGGCCCGAACGAGTGATTGGTTTTAACCACACGCTGTATCACTGGAACACATTTTCTAGTGTGAGCCTGGTCTTTAATGCAGGAAAGGCGTCCACTCCACACAGAAAGTTCCAGTACTTTAAAGAGTAAGACTGCTTTAGGGGTAAGCACCATTTTCACCCATTTCTAATGTTATCAGTCGCCTCCTGGGCCACTGCCATTCAAATATATCTGATGGAACCCATGGGGAGAATGAACCTTAACTTTGTGAGTGAAAGCCACCGCTTTGGCTTCAGGGAACCAAACTGCCTGCTAACGTTCAGGGAAAGAACGGACCCGGGATGAAGTAAGTGCAATTATTATGTGACCTGGCTAACTTGCAGTTGGTGGAATAGGTTTGTTACGTCACATTCATTCACACAGGAGCTGAACACCGGTGTGTTTTTCACTTGGACCAGTGTGGTGGGATGTTGATCCGTGTCCCAGAAGCTCTTCATGACCGCTCAGGGCAAAAGGAAAAGAAAACCAAGTGCAGGAAACCTTCCATTCTGCCTGTGCAGTGATCACATTGGGTTCAAAGGGGAGTTTGACAATGTATGATATTTACACACAAATTAGCACCAGTAAGAGACCGAACCAAGTAACTCTCACATGGGTTCATTTTAGTGTTTTCTACCTTGTAGTTCCATATATTGTGCAGATGGGTTAAATGCTATTCATCTGCTGGCATCGTCTTTGATGTACACAGTTCACACACCTATTATTAGTGATTGTTGAAATAATTCAGTAAATCCACTTACAACGATTTCTATGATATCTTGCTGATTTCATGTCTTTGCTGCCGAAATCAACATGTGTATTTCAAATTGTAACATGGATGCGCTCTTTCAAAATAAAACTACATCTTTACAGGAACTGGGGTTTATAGGTTAAATGATGTTGTCCTATATCTCATCCCACAGCACCACACATTATACAAATGAGTATTTCTATAATAAATCATTTGTTTTTCTGACTATTAAATGTAGCAGCACAGCAGCTTTCACTGGAAGTGGAAAAAAATATGTAAAAAGAGGTTATGACTGCAGAAGAAGACGTGTCATTAAAACTATCCTAATATACCAGAAACCTTGTACACAACCCGGCGCTCGCCGACAAAGACACAGTGCTCAAAGAGTTTCTCACTCCTTAAGTGTGCGCTGCACTTTAGCAAACTCTAAAACTAGGTGTGAAAAATGTAATGAAAATGTCACAAAGTGACAAAAATACACGCCGAGAGATGTGAGAAAAAGCCTCAGCAGACTGATGCTGCATCAGGCGCAGGAATGTTCTTCTTCTGAATGTTCGTTCAGGAAAAAGAAGAGACTTGGGCTGAAATAAGTGCAGGAGAAAAGAAGAACTTTTGTTTCCAACGGCGACCACCACTAAACGTAACCGAGCCACCTGGCGGGTATCGGGCGGTAACCGTGGAGATAAACTTGAATGACCCTATCAAAAGGAGCCCAAACCTTAGTCAGCTGAGCCCAGCTGGCAGAGAATTACAATATCAGCGGCCCCCCAATTCCCTCGCCTTGGAAGACACACGCACACACACACACACACACACACATGCACATGCACACGTGCCCTCAAAAGCACACACTGATGAATTGCATATGCCGGAAGAGAGAGAGGGAAAAATGCTATGTGTGTTTATTCATCCCCCATATTGCTGCAGCATAAAGACCCCCCCCCCCAACATCCCTGCACCTGACCTTCAGTGTTATTAAGGAGCCTTCTTTATTCCTGACACTCTCACAGCTCCTCCCTGAAGAAAGCAATTCATCCATTTTCCAATAACTTACCACCGGAGGCAATTATGTCTGTTTTTCCTGCCACCTCTCTGCTTCTCAATAAAGTGCTCATAAACGGGGAGGGCAAAGATGTGAATCAAGGAAGTGATTTTGAAAAAGATTGCCCGTTGTGTGAGGAAATGAGACAGTGAGAGTGTGGCCGCCCGCGTGTGTGCCTGTGAGAGAGGGGGCTGCGTTAAAAGATTCGGGAAGATAGCAAAAAGTGAAAGTGATATTAAAAAGCCGGAGTTGAAAGGGAGGGAGGTGGTGGAGGTCGGGCGGCACTAGTTGCGATGGAACAGACATGTTCGGCTCAGCCTGGTCCCCGATTGCTTTGGAAATGCGTGCGCTCACATGTGTCACGGGCAAAAGAGATTGGAGCTAAATTGCTTCTGTTGGCTTGCTTGGTTGATTACTGTTTCTTTTTTTTTGTTGCACAATTTACGGTATTATTCAACAGTGGAATATCAAACAATGTGCTTAAAATGATGCTGTAGCCACAAGCAAATAAGTGCATGATGATCAGTTCACTCACAAGTACTTAAGTTGCATTGACCATCATTGACACAAATGCCAATAATAAAACAGACACAGCGGTAAATAATGCATTTCTTTTTTGATTGCTATTTCTGATTTCACAAATATAAGAGACAATAATGACTAAGTGCTTGCTGCCAGATTGCAAAAAGGCCTTTACCCACCGGGGGCGTAACAAATTAAAAACAAGTAAATACAAAATATTCACTTGAAAATATTCCACATCATAACTATTTATACACATCAAATTTCAGTGAGTTAAATGGACTGTGTGAGATTCAATTTTAACTCTAAGCTTGTGTTTGTAGTGTCCCAATCTTGTCAGTGGTAAATCAACACTCAACAAATTGTTAACAATTTATCTCGGAATAAGTGTCAAAAATAAATTTGCTCATTGTTAAATCCAACGTCATTTAGCTAAAGTAACTGCATTTTTAACACATGGTGTCTACATTTTAGCCCAGGGAGCATTTCAGGGTTAGGTTTATTGCTCAGGGACACTTTGACATGGGACATAACCAGGGTTGAAAACAACAACCTCATGGTTCCCAGCACTCCGGCTCCATGCGCCATATTACATGGAGTTAAGCCCAACAACAAGATGTGTGACACTGTACAGTTACATTTCAATCATATCAAAGAGTTAATTTAACTCTACTAAGTGTTGATGGATGATGACTCCATCTCTTTCGTACAATTGACTCCGTAAGAGTTGAATCTTTTTGCAGTGTGATTTCAACTCGGCACTTCAACACTTTTGGCCAACACTGGGAAATAGTTTTTCAGCAGCTACTACAGTTGCAAAAGGTTTGAGTTTCGTGCCCAAGTACTCGGCTCCTGTTGACCCAGAGCAGCAGTTGACTGTCTGAGGTGAACTGTTGCATAGCAGAAGCCACTGTAAAATATATATATATTGTAAGTAAAAAAGATAGCAAAACACTACAGTGTAAAAATTCTGTAGCTTTTTTTTTGCTCTGTAATATTATTGCTCTGTTAGGGGTTACTGACAAAAACATAACCTAAAAAATACATTGATATGAAAGATAATGAGAATTAGGGGTATTCAGTTGGACGCAATCTGCCCATTCACCACTAGATGCCACTAAATCCTACGCATTGCCCTTTTGAGTCGTAAACAAGCTGGGCCTTGGATAAACGCGTTTATACTGGCCGACACGGTTTGTGTCAGTGACCAGAAAAATAACCCTGTCCAGCAGCACCTTTGTCTCTGATAACGGCGGCCGTAGGATGTGAGAGTGACTCAGCAGGAAAGCTGTAGCCTCCCGTCAAAGCTTACCAAGGTTAAATCCATTCAGTGAAATTTAATTCATCCTTCATGTCCCTTCGGAGGCAATTTCTGCAGAAGCTTGGGAGTGCCACTGAAATAATGATGGACTTTTGCAGTGCTTACATTATTATTAATTCATTAATTGATTAATTGAATAAAGTTATTAAGTGCTTAATCAAATTTGCATTTGAATTGTTCAAAAACTTTACATGTGCTTTTTAATAATTCCACTTTATTATTCAGTCTCTAAATAATAAATACATTCATGCATTTCCGATGGACTTTAAAAAAGGTTCTATATTAGACATAATGTAGTCCCTTTTACTAAAGTATTGACAAGATACCGCATGTTTTAAAGTTTCCACTTCCTCCCCACTTTAATTTCAAGGTATAGTAGGTGGGATTTGGTGGCATCTTTAGTGGTGAGGTTGCAGTTTGCAACCCATTGGAACTTTACTGTGCCAAGCGTGAGGACGAACAAAGATGGCCGACACGAAAACAACACAAAAAAACTCGTGGAACATGGCAGTGCAACATGGCGGACTGTGAAGATGATTAAATGTAGATAAAACGGGTAACTATCCTATTTTTTTCAAGTGATTATGTGCTTAAGAAAATAAGCTAAATGCTACAAACTATACACGCTGACAAACAAATGACATCAACCAGGGTCACAGTACTAAGTATCTTATTATTATTACTTGATAGATCGACTCCGTCCCTTTTATAATGACTAGGGCATCACACGAGTGAAAAAGGTCCAAACATATCATCTCACCCAAAGAAAATCCCATTTTACATTAAAACATGACAAAATAAACCGGCAGAATCCTCGGTCACAGGCCAGAACATAGCAGCATATCTGTTAAGACTTCAAAGACCTCAAACATCAACTTTCAATCACAAATGTCACATTTGGAGACATTTCTGCAAACTTTTCCATCACGTATGTCATCATAAGGGGGACGGAGGGGGGGTAATTAATACCAAAAACTGCTGATTTTGAGTGACGCACTCCCCTTATATTAATCACTGTGCCATCTCTAGGATTATTTTCTCATTAGTGTGCTTTTCCCACAGCTCCCCTCTGCTACCCACGTCTCACAGTTGGTGTCACCTCCTCCCCTGGTGTGACTTGTTTACAGGTGGAGCTCTCCAGAATAATAATACCCATAACGGAACATCACAGCTGCCTACGCCACCAGCCATGGCCGGGGTTTGGAGTAAGAAAGCTAGACAGACAGAGAGCGAGAGTTGGTTAAAAAGCCACCGCCAATGCCGCTGGATAACGATCGGTGAGCGACTTGACGTCTCTACTCTCCACTCCACTAGATGTGACTACGATTCATCCCAAGAGTGGTTCTCCGCATTATCAACGTTAAAGGTCAGATAGAGCTTCTCTGATTCAACAGCAGGAGAAGAATGGAGTACACTGTAGTTACATCTGGCACGATACCAATTTCCTTGACTTGCTGAAAGAAAGTCATATGTTGTCACACGGAGCCGCTATGGCACAAATTATGCAAATACTCACATTCACACTCAGCGCATAAAGACATTCACAGGAACAGTAACGCTCCAATACATATTTTTACGCAACTTTCCTTCGGCTGTAATTTATCCCTCTTGCTCTTTCTCTCTCTCACACACACACACACACACACACACACACACACACACACACACACACACAGAACAACACACGGCACTGAATGAGCAGTTATTGCTGCGTCTTCTGAAGGATCTGCGGCTGAATGTGCTCGACGTGCTGCGGCAGCTCCAATGATGTCGGGGTGTGAGAATGAGTGTGGGAGGAGGGAAGAACGCCGGACACAGCCAATCGTCTCCTCATAATGAACCTCGCACGAAATGCAAGAGCCTGATCCCCCCCCCCCCCCCCCCCCCCACACGCTGACACCAAAGGCCAGAACATCAAGTTTACGTGACTGTCTTTATTATGCAACGGCATGCGCCATGTTCCCGTTAGCCATTCGCATTATTGAGGGTTGTAGTCATGCCTCTGCTCAGGTCGCCATAAATATCCTCCGAGCAGGGAAAATGGCTTCAATCTGCAGACAGATAGTTTTGATATGTGTGCACAGCGGCAGCGTGGGCATTTTTTGCCGGCCGGTCGGTCCACTGATACATCTTCACAAAATCACATTACGTGTTCTCCAGATATTCATGGCACCCACACTTTGTCAGGTCAGGAACCTCTTGACCTTTTTTTTCCGCACGCCACAACCTGGAACGTCTCCACTGCTGTCCGTGTTTTCTCCTAGAGGAGAAGGAGAGGAGAATTCGAAAAAGCAGAGCCCCATGGATTTTAGGGGCAAAGCTAAGTAGCGTTTGTTTGCATTCCAGCACTTGTTTGAGCATAGTTAATGTATTTATTTTGGATCTTATTACATCGTTTTGAAGGTTGAATTACACAGCGGAAAGGAGAACTTTGCTGGAGAAACTAGAGATGAAACAGCTGGATCCTGGATGAAAACAGGCACATCATAAAGGATATGATATTTATACTGGATATTTATAATAGTTAAGACGTAGTAGTTACATATATATTCATTGATATACCGAATTGTTTGATGTCCTTATTATGTTAAACTGTTGGAATAAATGTTAAATATTTAACTGCAAAGAAATAATGTGTGTTTAATACCCTTTTTTGCATTGAATCATACTGGGATGTTTACTGAAACTGATCCAGTTAACTAACTAACTAACTAACTAATCCAGCCGGCATAATGAATAATATCATCCAAGTCTGTGTTAATTTACCTTAGTGACTTAGGTGATGAAGGTCATAAGGTGATTATGTTTAAATATTGTATTTTGTTCCCCTATCCTCCAACTGGTCATTTGTAGCAGTTAATGAAGTATTAATAAGAAAAGTAACCATGACTCTTATTTAATGATGAATAAAATTGTAAAGACAGCACATCAAACAAGAGGGCAATAGACTCTACAGTATGCAGTGTCCGAAAAGCACAAAACCTCGAGAAACTAAACAAAAATGCTGATTCTTCTACTTGTCAACTTGTCAGCTTCAAATTTCCCTCGAGACGGAACGGCAGGCCTTAGTAGTAAATGATTGAGAGGATTTACCAAATTCAGTGGATTATGTAATCAAGTCCTCATATCAACTGCTTTTTGACAAAAGTTACGATGATCTGAAAGTGATATGATGATACAATCTCTTAATGATTCACGGGTTTAGGTTTGCAAAGCTGCTGGCAGAGCGCCGATATTCCTCTATCCCAGGAGTGCTCATTGCGAGGGAGAATGTAGGGTGGAACAGGAATTCTGTGGATATACATTATACTCATTTTGTGCTAGTGGTACATTAATGCGCATAATGTCCAACCTAAACAGCCTACTTAGCTGCAATCTTGGCCTTGTTAGTGGATATCATGAGAAAGGAAAGATTGTACTTCATTTTTTCAATTGTTTTCCCATGTTTTTCCAACCCTTAAGAAAAGGGAAACACATTATAAGGCTGAGAAAGTAGTATTTGCCAGCAGATATCTTGGGAATTCCTGAAATAATCCAGCACAAAAGCACAGACGCACATTCAACTTCCCACGACATCGGTCAAGAAGGGAAGCCACAATGATCCCTTCTAGACTTCACAAAAACATGGGTGAGTTAGCACAGAGCAGTTGTGGATGAGTGGATACGAGAGGCTTTTTGAATGGATCATTAGATTATTATTAGAATATGTATTAACACTAAGAATAAAATGGTGATATGCCATGGACAAACCCATCATTCTCACTTTATTCGATAACACAATGGGGAATAATTACAAGCATTCTCTATATATGTCTACTTAATGTCTGCAAATCAATAATCTAAAATAACAACAAACCCTTCTTCTAGAGATTGTGTGGTCCCATGGGCCAAAGTAGAACCTGAAATGTAGCAGGTATGACCATGGTTTCTGAATTTAGTTTCCCCTTCACACTTGCCAAATATTGGATAACATCGTCCAGATGATGGTCTTACTTTTCATGCTAGTTTTAGCGGATTCGGAGCTTGTCACAGCTTAATCTTGTGTAGTAGTGACACCTGTTACCCAAAGAGGTTGAAAAAATGTTGCCTTTTTTACATGAAAAACAATGACCACAACACATTAGCACATCAGCAACTATAGCGTTATGACTGGAGATTGACTGCAAATAATGTTGCTCCTTCATTTTATTGTTTACTGTCCGGATCTCCAGGTGATGTGTTGGTTCTTTTCTACACTATGATGTAGAAAAGTAGATATCTCTCGAACCTTTCAAACGTATCACAGACCCGTTTGTTTTGCTCGGTCGCAGGGGTCAGTTTAAGGAGAGGTCCCATATGCTGGATGGGAGGCATACAGATAGGACTTTTTGCTCTCATTAGGAGCTGGGGACACAATCAAAAGGGTACAAAAAGACAAGAAGGCAGGAAGTAAAACCAAAACATGACACAATTGAGAAATGTGTGGCTCGGCGAAGAAGAGCCGGTTCCTTGGGCAATAAACTAAAGCCCAAAGTGCTCCCATAGCTGAGAGTGTGAATGTTTGTCACCGAGGGGCGGGTGGCGCACTGTACGCTGCTGTCATCACTGTATGAATGGGTGATGGATGACATGTAGTACTGTTGAAGGGCTTTGAGTGGTCCACGGACTAGAAAGGTGCTACACCAGTAGAGTCCACTTACAAAGAGTACAAGAGACTTTCAAACATAAGACAGGGAATGGCTCCGTCCACAGATTTGGTGATGTACATGCAGTACAGTGCGGTCAGGCTCTGACAGCTTAGCAAAGGGGAAACATTAGGTTTTTATTTTATGTTGCAAAATATGAACTGTATAATAAACCGAGTGACAGATTGGCTCAACAACAAGAAGATCGTTAAAACTGAGTCACAGTATACAGTTTGTATGCTATGGAGTACTTTCAGCGGGTAAACTTTTGCCGCCCACGTGAAGTCGAAGCCAGTAAATCGGGGCTTAATTATTTATTTAATTGGCGTAAACTAGCGGCATTTGGCGTTGGCTTTGTTCCTTTCGTGTGTCCCAGCAGGTCAGGCAGGATGCGCAACACCAGTACCATGTTAGCAGGTTCACTGAATTCAGCTGCCATTTATTTCATTATTTCCAGCTGTGCCGGTTCTAGTGTGACACCCGAGCGTGTCTCCTATGACACCCAAGTCACAGAGGATGATTATAAGTTTTGTCTTGGCATCGACCGTGTCTTGTCTCGGAAAAAGGGAATCAGGATTTCGTTGCAAGACCGGTCACAACTGCACTGCCAAAATAAAACTTGAACCTTTGGTTTGTTATATCAAGCCTTGTTCTCTAGACGTATACATTCACACACATTTACTGTGCATTTGGCAATAAATGATGTAAACAAATCCTTTGTTTTTGTTCTGAGTTTCTTTTGTATGGGAAAGCAGATCTTTCAGATGACTTTAAGGATGAGCCCAGTCCTTTAAACATTCTTCGACAGATGAACTACAGTATTTCTCCGAAGCTGTTTTGCTTTCAACGCACACTAAACCTTTTTAATAATGAAACAACATCTCACTTTGGACTTTTCTAAAGTTAAAAGTTGCCGTGCCTCGAATAGTAATGTGCCCGTTGCACTGTGTCTGGAGTTTTGTTGCTTTAATTATTACAGTATTTTGTGGACATCAAACAGCATCATTACGGGTTCTGTCCAAGACAACCTGTTGTGTTACCATAGTAGAAAAGAGTTATAGACTGCACTTTGCTTTATTTGTGCGGCCCCCTACCAGCGGTGCCACCACTTCTCCCAGTCTCCCGCAGCATTAACTCTAACAGCTGTAAATATCCACCTTTTATCAGGAGGCACACATGAAATATAGAAGCATTTGAATGGTTCTCGCGTAGTGATTCCATTGCAAATCATATGCTTAGAAACGCACCTTAGCTGCTGCTCAATATGAGACATGCGGATTGTTGTGCTTTGCAACTCCAATCGTTCTATTACTGTGGCCAACGCACAGTGACAATCACGCTTCGGAGTGGCGGCAAAATGGAAAGTCAATCTTGAAATATACCTGTAATTCTAGACAGCCTAATCAGTGTTTGTGGCACAAACAACACTCTCTCAAATGTAGAAACAGCACCAAATAAACCGGTGGGAGTAAATTGAAAATGAGGATCATGCAGTGAGGCAAGAAAGGCAACGCAATTTTATTTGCATAGCACATTTCAACAACAAGGCAATTCAAAGTGCTTCACATAAAAACATTAAAAACATCCAAACATAAAGCAAGGAGATGTAAATAAACGGTTAAGAACAGCCATTGAAACATAATAGAATAACAGTCATTGAAAAAAATTAAAAAACAACTTTAAAAATACTAAGAATAGAATAACATTTGCAGTGTAGTTTCAGTACCAAAATTCCACGATGCAGAAATGGTAAAAGCAAAAACTGAACGCTGCTTTCCAAGTTTAGTTCTGACTCTGGGAACAGAAAGTAGACCAGTTCAAGATGACCTAAGTGTTCGTGGCGGTTCATCAGAATATCAGAACCCTACTTGAGACCTAAACTATTCAATGCTTTGTAAACCAACAGCAGGATTTTGAAGTCTTTGTTTGACAGGAAGCCAGTGTAAAGAGCTGAGAACTGGAATGATGTGATCCACTTTCCTGGTCCTGGTGAGGACTCAGGCTGCAGCGTTCTGGATCAGCTGTAGCTTTCGGATTGACTTTTTACAGAGACATGTAAAAACCCTGTTACAGTAGTCCAGTCTACTGAAGATTAATTCATGGACAAGTTTTTAAAATCTTGTTAAGACATAAGTCCTCTAATCCTTGATGTTCTTTAGGTTATAGTAGGCGGATTTTGTAAGGCTTCTCAGGTGTGGTCCAAATCCATTATTTTGCCTAGTTTTCTTGCTTGGTTTGTGGTTTTTAAAATCAGTTATTGAAGTTCAGCTCTGATTTTCAATCATTCATTCTTGTTGCTATAGATAATTACTTTTGTTTTATTTTTGTGTAATTGTTTTGACACGTCCAGTTGTGGATTTGTTCAATGCATTTACCCAGTCCTTGGCTTGTAGCCCCCTGGTAATATAGTTATGTAGATTTGTGTGTCATCTGCATAAAAATGATATCACACTGTTTTCCATAATCTGAGCTAATGGAAGCATGTAGATGTTGAACAGAAAGGGCTCCAGTATTGAACCTTGGGGAACACCACAGGTCATTTTCTTCAGATCTGATGTGTAATTAACTACAGACACAAAGTATTCTCAGTCTTTCGAGCAGGATTCAAACCAGTTAAGTTCTTTGCCAGAGTCCCAGTCCCACCCAGTTGATAAGTCTGTCCAGTTGTATGTCTTAGCCGCCAGTGCCAAATCCCGCACTGAAATTGCGTAATAATACGATTTTGGCATTGTCTGTGTTTAAGTGGATCAAGAGCAGTTTCAGTACTGTGGTGCTGTCGAAAGCCTGACTGGAAGGCATCAAAAAAGTTATTTACGGCCAAAAAGTATTTTAGCTGTTCACATTTTTAATTATTTTACTTAGAGCAGAGAAGGAACACATCAAAACGTGGCCATTTAAAGTCGATCAATGTCCTGTGTTCTTTCTTTTTGCACACTCCCAGCTGGGAAAAAATGATGTGCTGCCGAAAAAAGTCACACTGAAAGAAAACGAACAAACAAATTAGCATCATAAAGCAAAGGCTGACACATACGTTTCTTGTTTGTCTTTGGCAATGATGGTCAACAATTATGAAACAAGCAGTGTGGCTCTGTTAATTGTTTTTCGTGCCGTGAGGAATAGATTAAGACTGACTGGTGACAGACTGTAGGAGGACAATGCTAGTCTGGATCGAGCAGCCGCAGAGCGCTCCCTATTTTTGGTTTTCTATCCACATTAGTCACATAGGTGGAGAATAAATGTGATCGGAGACGCAAGCGGGGATTCAGGAAAGCTCCAGGAAGGACTCGGCAATGTTTTTTTATACACGTGTGAACCAATTATTTTTCATAGCAGGGGCATTCTGCTCCGCAAATCCATGAAAGATCTAGTTGGTGAGACATGGCAGCGAGAAGCCAAAAGTGGGCCTCTGTTCACTCAATAAAGTGACACTTAAAAGCCTGACAGCATAGCAAATTGACTTTCTTATTTTCTCACTTTTAGGAGAGATGTTGGCAATATAAATCAAGACCTAAGTGTAACCTGGATGAAAAAACCCCATCTGAAAATCCATTTTGATATTTTTTGGGTGACTTTGTCTGTGATCTGCACTGTTCTGTGGACGGAAGTTATTAGAGACGCAGTGAGAGAAAAGACAATGGGAACGCAGAAGAGAAGGCAACACACAAAACAGGCACAAACATTCCGCGCACACAGAAAACACACACACACACATAGATACATCAGTGGAAATGATGCATTTGAAAGGCTTACCAGTGGAGATTATCTTCACACACACACAATGCGTGGGACCACATTACGGGCCTGCTCCTCAGGAGTTGGCCCTTCTGTGACATTTGGAAAGGGCGATGGGAGCATCACTCACACACTGATACGACTTTGACCTCCACACCCTCAGGTGTCAGCATGCACACCCCCCCCCCCCCCAGCCCCTCTCCCTCCCATGCAGAAGCTCAATACTCAGATTAACATCAGGCCCCCGGATTAGCTCCACCCCTGCAGGTTTTTTGGACAGCGCACACTCGTCTCACCTGGCTGCCCCGTGGCGCTCGGCTGCCCCCTCCCAAGCCCCCCCCCCCCCCCCCCCCCCTCAACGCAAACGCCACACACGAATGTATGCGCACACGCGCGGAGGGGTTGACCGTTATTGTTTGGCATTTGCTGAATAAGACCGACGTGGAAGGAATTCGGCCCTGGAGTAGGTTTTCCAGTGCAGGCGGCCTTTTCAGCCTCGCTCTATATTCATGAAATTAAACCTTCTCCAGTTACATAAACAGCAGAGCAACGCATCAATGCCGTTTGTCATCTCACATTCACCAGCCTACAAGACTCATTCTGGGACTTTATTTCCGCTACAAAGTGCCTCGGCAACCAAACGCTGCCCATCCCTCAGTGTCTGTGCTGCCTTACGTAACGATGCCTCACCAGCCACCTCTCAAGGCCTCTTCTCTCTTTTAAATTGTTCGATTTAGCAAAGCTCTGCTGGCCTCTCACCAGTCAGTCAAAATGAGATCACTGATTTCTCTCAAGCAAGGTTTGAAGAAAGGGCAAGCTTAAAAAGCCTGCCCCCCCGTTTTTTTCGAGGCATGACAGCATGTCAGACCTCTACGTCTGCTCCATTAGAGACGCTTTGTAGCGTGATCTTCTCTCTCCATATACAAGCAGAGGCACCCACGGTACGGTCTTCACTCGGAGAGTTTAGCAGTTTCGCTGCACCCTTGAGCCCGGGGGGGGTCAAAGCGGCAGGTTGGGATGTTTTGATCGCCTCCGTCTGCCTGAGAAATCCTGCAGATCCTCTCTGGTTGGATGAGTCACTCGCAGGGCTGCGGCGCCGCTCTGTGCCGTTCTACTGCCACCTTGTGCTCACTGTATTTGTGACGGCAGAGTGCCATTCCAAAATCACTCTCCACAAAATGATCCCACCGAGGTAAAAAAAAAGGAAAAGAAAAAAGCTTGCCACCTCTCAAAGTACAAGTACAACGTTTGAGATGCTGAACGAGTTCACAAAATACCCAAATTTACTTTCATACCAGGATGAAATATAAGTAAAAAATTGAAGTTTAATTGACATAGACATAATGCTTTCATAAGATGAATCCAACATGACTATTGTAATTAAGTGAACACCATATGACCCATATGATTTGTGGGATTTTGGTTGTAGGCTCACATTAGCTAAATACCTGTGGCTGCCGCGCATCTGTTTAAAGTCCTTCTAATAATGTAGTTCCGTAAGAATGCAATGATTGGACGGGCTACCCGCCTATTCTTGCATTGCCCGCTAGCTTAAACGCTGTGAGTACTAACCAAAGCTGCATTGTTGTTTACCCAGCTCCTTTCTGAGTTAAGTCTCTAGCAGTGCTAAGGTCCAAAAGTCGCGAAATCTGGGGCAAGACGCCCGCGGTCGAGGCCGGCCTAAAGGGACGGGATGTTGATTTTGCTGACATGGCAACTTTCTCTCGAGATTTAGAGATGTTTGGAGCTACTTTCATTGGAAAGTGTTTTACCCATATTAAAAATGTACAGTGTTTACATGGCTCCGTCAGCACTTTGACTTCAGTGGCGCCGTTAGCAGTTGGAATATTGAGAGCTGTAAAGAGGAAGATCAAACTGCTCCTGATCTTGTGTTTCATGCCCGTTATTAAATTACAGATTTCAATCTGCCTCCAATACTGAGGCAACGGTTTGGGGGGGAAGGCGCGGTCCTGTTTCAACATGACATGCACGGCCCGGGTCCACAAAGAAAAGAGTTTGCGGGGGGAAGAACCCTGGCTGGTGCTCTCAGAGCCCTGACTGTGAACCCATCCGACCCCTTTGAGATCAGGCGGAACACAGCCTGTGAGCCGGGCTTTATCTGCGCCACATCACCACCTGGCCCCACCGAAGCCCTCGCAGGCCCAATGCTCGGCAAATCCCTGCAGCCGGTTTCTGAGATCTTGGGGATCATTTCTCTGAGAAGGGAGACTATCGTGGTTGGATTGAAAGAATCTAAGAAGTAAACCCGTTGTTCTCCTTGCTCACACTTTGGTCACCACTGACCTGTTCTTCCCTCTATGTAAAGGGAAAACACAATGCATACACTCAACAGGCACAGATCACATACAGCTACACGCATACACACACACACGACGCACGGTGGTACACTGAGTCCCAGGGAGCAGGGCAGATGCATCTCCGTCCCACGGGACCCAAACACACCTGAGAACACAAGACGGAGCGGCGTGAGAACAAGCCGGGAGAGAAGGCAAACGAAGGAGGGGAGAGAAGCAGCGCGCGTGTGTCCGTGAGGTGCTTTCAATTCAGAAGCTGTGACATCGAACTGTCAGTGAAGCGCTGACAGGTAGCACTCACACACACACACACACACACGTATCCTGGTACTTTTGTAATTGAAAGCTGTCACTTTGAGATTTTCTCCTCCCCGGGGATTTGCTCTGGTTGGCTGCAGCTCCAGGATTTCACTTGTCTCCTCTCTTTGATATTGCTCCTCACCTCTAGATTAAGGTGCCTTCTTCACAGCCGTGCACCGACTCTCTCCCTCTGCTTCCTCGCACGCGGGGACCCGCTGATGAATGACCGTCCCTTGGAAATTTTAGCAGTGGGAGACAACTGCACACCCGACGAACCGCCACAGATTGATGATCTGCGAAAAAAAAGAATGCAGTTCGGCCGGCTCCGTGGCGAGCGCACGGGCCTAATTGGCCGCGGTTGCACCTCGACTAGCCGCCAAGGTTGCCGCGGCTTGATAGGGGCTGCAGATGACTCAATGCTGAGGTCCAGGCCTTCCGAGGCAGAATCGGTCTGTCACTTTCTAAGTCTCGCTATTCCCTGATGTCTAAATCTTCCCCTTCCCTCCTTCCATTCTCTCTTTGCTATGACTAAACAGTGTAATTCATTCATTATGTATCGGGCCCTAAATTAGGTTAGCACACATTTAATCATTCATGTGGGCTAGCTTCTCTGACTGGTCTGCTGAATCATTAATTAGGAGTTTTGGAGATGCTAATTTGCTCTATGATCCACAGGACCATCTGAAAGTCGTGTGAACAGATGTCAGTTTCTATGTCCCGCTCGGTGCACATTAAGACAGCGGCCGGGGGAATTGTTTGTCGGGATGGCCAGACGGGGGGGGAGGGCACTGAAAATCTATGGGTGGAGGGGGCACACCTAAAACGCTCATTAAGAACTATGTCAACTTAAACAGTGGGGAATTGCAAAGCTTCTTCCCTATTTCGCGGTTGTTACTAACTATCCAACCTTGACTGACCCGGTGTAGACTGTGGAAACAAGTCTGTTGTGCCCCCCAGCTTCCACAACACGCGTAGCCTGAGAAGAACACCGTAAACGTCAGCACTGATGCTGCGCCAGATACTGAAGGTCCAAAGAATGGGTTCACATGCTGCATTCGCTTCTTTTTAATGACTGCAACAGTGAAAACAGGCTGATTGCGTAATGCCCCGCCGCCCCCTTTCAACGCCACTGTTCATAACTGGTAAAAATGGTTTTCTGCAATACTTGTTATCTGAGCACCTCGCATCTGTGCTGGACCGAGGACTCGTGTCCGCTTACCCACACACACACGCGAACAGACCACAGGTCAAAATCATTTTGCAAATATCAACATCTCGGACTTTTGATATGAAGGCGCAGGAGAAGACGGAAGGATAAGAGATAAGATGAGTCCAGAACATCCAACAAATGTGCACCAATGGGCACACATGCTCCTATTCAAATTTCCTTATCCCTACGGAGTAGCTAATAATACACTGAGTGTGCTACAGTGTGTTGTGCGTACAATACGATGCACATCAAAAGTAATCAGAGAGCTGTTTGCAACTTTTAGTCTTTTTCTCTCACTGTGGGCTGTGAAAATCTGTTCCAAGCATCTGTGACAGTGGCATGTTGCTAACTTTGTAGCGTTTCATTACATTTGGATTTGTTATTTTACCCGTTTCCGAATCACGGCGTATCCATGGGGACCGGCAGACTGTTAAGCTATCTAGGCAATGAGGTCACTCATGAACACACTATTATGGCTACAGCGCTGTTTTCACATTATTTCTCTCTGCTTCTTCTCCCGTGCAACGAGTGGTATCCCACACTTCCCTCAACCAATCAGGAATTATCTTGAATTCATTATTCATTTTATTCAGAATGTTATTGTGTGGAATCGCGTTGGATGTTCAATAACTGCAGATTTATTATAACTGCCATATCCATACGGGTAAAGTGTTAAACTTGATAAAACGTTAAAGGGACATACCGTGGCAGACCACCTCGCAAAAAAGAAAAAAATACTTTAAACGGAACATCCACACCGATCACACCCACTGTGAAATGCTCCTTTATGTTAATACATCTAAAGAGCTTTTCACACGGCATCAAGATAATGCTTGACTAACACGAGGCGGCATCTGACATGTGACATCACTTGCTAATCTATGTGTGACATGTGTGTATTATGCATGCGCAGACCCTCGAGAACTAGTTAGGGGGGGGAAATGCCTCCCACTCCCTCCTTCCAGTCTCCAGCCACACCGTGAGTCATATTCCACGGCGCGCTGCTCCTGTCTGCTTTGCTCTCGGGTCTTTGGCTCTGGTGACCCGGTTGCCACACAGCGGCCCTAAAAAACTCCTCTCCCACTTGCCTGCTCACTGGTGAGGTTGCCTTTCCCTCTTCAGTCAGCAAAGCCCAGCTCCAGCCGGATGAACTGATGCACTCGGTTTCATGGCAACCGTCCCTGTAGTGCCTTTACTTTAAACCTCCACTGGCTCCAGCTTCCCCCCTCACATCTTTGAATGCAGTGAGTGGCGCAGAGTAACGCTGAATCATATTTATTGATCAGCGCGCAGAATAGATTAAAGGCTCAGCCTGGCCAGAGTTGCACTATCGGCACATAATAATATCAGTTCCTCTGGGGAGTGGATTTTTTTCTTCTCCTTTGAAGTGATGCCAGAGGACACCAGTGGGATTATGAGTGCTGAAGGTTTTGCCTCCATACATTAATCCCTTGGACACTGCAAAGATACTGCAGTCCTTCTAACACATTGGATGCTGGGGGGTTTCATCACTGCCAACTTTCCACCCAGTCAAACATGTGTGTACTTTATTAAAAGAAACAGGCTTCTCTTGTTGCACTTCATTTGTTGTAGATCTTATTTTTGCCTTTAATACTCCTGTATGATTAGTACTCTGTTGCTGGTAAAAACATGATTCATTTTTACCGCATTTCTCTCCTCCTTGTCGTGGTGTGTAGGGGATATTAATAACCAGGCAACGTGAAACCAGTGCACTGGTGGCGGTCATCTGAGCTTGTTAAAATGTAGCGGCACATCCACACATCAATTATTCCTTTGGTCCCTAACAGTCTGCCTAATAGCAGGCTCTATCGGTCACGTGTTGTTTCCTCTCATCTCTCTGCACTGAAAGAAAGGCATGTTCTGTTCATTGACTTGTTACAGTCACAGCAGAACATTTCTACGGACTAAACATTCTCCACTTGTGCCAATTCTCTTTTTTAATAGCCCGCGATGAGAGAGAGCCACTGCACTGCACAGCTGGTGGTGTGTGATGGAGTAGCACAAACTAACCACTGTGTGGCGCAGCTTCGCTTGTGCTGCCCACCCCTTGGACAAATGGACAAGATGCATGCTCAACGACAATAACGCGCTCATACATACATCTGTTTGATGACGTTCTCTTTCTCCACTGGTAACATTGCCATTTAGTTAATTTCAAATTAAACAGGTTAAGTGTAATGTGAATTTCATTATCTATTTTCTAATACCTAATTAATAATGCTTTGTTGTTTGTAAATCATTGATTGTCTTTTGTTGTAAATATGGCCTAACAGTATGATGTAACTCGCACATCATGAAATGATAACGTTAAACTCTATTATTATTATTATTATTATTATTATTATACGTGATGACGCCATCCAAGGATTTACGGTCGATGTCCGAGAAATCGAACAAGGAACGGAAGTGCAGCATGAGAGAGAAGAGACATGTTTCGTGTATGAAGTTAGTTCGGCTCATGTTCAGTTATATTCCCTTTAACGGAAGACATTAATCGGCAAAGCATCCTCCTCTGCGATACCCGGATATCAGACTGTCCTCCCGGACTAACCCGTCACTTTCTCTGCGAGCAGGAACAACTCAGGTAACGTTACAGCGAGGCGGCGGGCTAACGCTAGCCGACGTTAACAGTTACGGTGACACACGTAGTGATTTAAATGACCAAAGTAACGCTAGTTAGCAACGTTTCGGGGAAATAAGCAGGTAACGTTAATACGCGGGTGGTGCGACTTCAGCTTGCCTCAATAGAAGCGACGACGTCGGGATACCTTAAAACGATGCCGACCGACGGTAGCTGGTTAACCTCGATTAACGTTAGTTGTTACACGGTAAGGACCAAAAGAACCAGCTGATGTCAACGTTAGCTGACAGCTAGCTGTTTAGCCATTGCTACACTGAAGTGGGGGATTCTTTCCGTCGAGCAGTCTCCTCTCTGACGCCTTTGCAACTCGGTCCGAGAGTGCTGCTGGCTGGTGACGATGCCATGTTTACATGTCGCCCATGTGCGTGGTACGAAGGTAGAGCTCGGCTATGGACACCTCAACACCCCAAATGAGGGCCAAATGGGCACATATCGCTTCATTGATGGCCCGTGGTTTGTGTCTTAATTCCCCTTTTCATTGCTTTAGATTACATAATGTCAAGATTGTGCCTATACATATAGTTATGTATGTATGTCTCAAATCACATGGGGCCAGGTAATATGACCGCCATGTATGGAAACAGTTTGGTTATGATGTGTTGCTTGGATACGTCGCATCATGCTTTGAGGCAATGCAGGTCGGCCTTAATGAAGATCTTATCATTTTTATTTTTTTGGAGAAAGACAGGCTTACTTATTCTTCTTACTTCATTGGTGTATTTTGATATGTTAAATGTGTCCTTCTCAGCCAGGATGGATCCAGCTCTACTGAGGGAGCGGGAGCAGTTCAAGAAAAGAGCTCTGTCCAATCCGGCTGTAGAGAAGAGACAGGCTGCCTCCGACTCGCACAAGAGGAAGAAGCCCAAAGTTGAGAAGGAGGGCTCCTCCGGGACCAAACACGGCGCTGGTGAGTGAAGAAGGCCGGTTTCCCTAATGTGTTTGTTCCAGCTAATGGTTCCTTCCCAGTGGTGTAAGTGGGTTGTGGAGGGATGGAAGCTGACATGTAATTGTGGTGACCATCACTGTGCGTTAAGTATCCGGAGAGAGGAACCAATCACCATTAATGGCGTAACTTCAACAGCAAGCTGAAAAATAAGAGCTTGCGTTGTGCTTTTGACCAAAATCACTTGTATTTAATCATTTTGAACCTCTTGATAAGCAGAACTCTGCTTCAACACTAAAATGAATCTTTTGCTAAGCAGCCTCTCTTGTTGGCTGTATTGCAGTTTTAAATGCAAACAACCTTTCCGAATAAGGCGTCATTTCAAGCCATGGGGGCCTCTTTGTTGTGGGAGTTCCTCAGCTGGCATGGCTCTGTTTCTTCGGCTGTAGACATCCATCAGCGTTGTCCCTCTTGGCGAGTTAGCTCTTTCATTCACGCTTCCCGGTCCTTATTTAAAATAATGGCACAAAAACAAAGTTGTCGTCACCGTTAGCCTATGGTAGCTCTCCATCTCCAGGGCTGATGGAGCGCTGCACCCTGGTGTTAGAGCCGGTAAACCTGCCCCTTCACCGCTGTGTCTGTATTTTATTCTGAGACAGCAGTGCCATCAAGAGACCAAACAGGGTAAACACAGAACCTACTGCCATATTATGAATACAATATGTAACCAATACCTCTGGTCTCTAGATACAGAAAACACTTTATAGAGAAAAACAATGCATAAAAAACCCATTTTGATGCCAGAACATTGTTAAAATACATAGTTTGAAGGATAAGAAATTTTAGTGTTCAGTGTTTAGTGTTAATTCCCAGGTTGCTAAAGGCCAAAGGTATGCATTACATATTTAATTGGAGCAACTAATTGCAGAAGTAATTGATAAATGCCCACCCAACTATGAGCTTGTGACTAATGTTACCAATGCCATATCTAATGTGGATAATCTGCATTTGATCTAATCTGTGCCTCTTGGTGAGGTGCTTATAATGATCGCGACAAGACAGGCCCATCCTGGTGTCCGCACGTACTGCACTTTAAGAATATTGAACCCTTTGAAAAGTCATTCATAAAATATTAACAACGACAAAAAACGTGATCTTCATTCCCATCCCAGCACTACAATTTCTGTTCCCTTTTTAAGTACCGAGATGTAGGCTGAAGGCATACCTCAATCACCTCAGCGTAATGGGCGGAACCTGAACATCAATGATGTCATCTTTCGCTGTTCAAACGGTACTTGTGTACATTCAGTCCGGCGACGGCACGGTGCTTTCCTTCCCCGTGGGGCGGAAGCTTTGAGCTGGTAAAACGTTTCTCCTTTAGCAGCTGGCTAGTTTCCTTTGCTAATTCCGCCATGCTTTTGTGCTGCACTGCCTACGGACGAGGAGCCTCGCAGCAGACCGCTAGCCGGGCTGACCAGCCAGCCTCTCCACTCCGACGCCAACGGGCGCGGCCGTCCGCTCATCCTGTTCGCCCGAGGAAAGAAAAGGCTCGTACATATTTCAGCAGCAATTTATTAAAACCATACGTTGTGCTCGAGATGGCACGATGAATTTACATCACTGTGCGGCAACCAAGTGTCATGAGCTAATGTTGCAAAGCTAAACATGTTGACAACAGCGGTGTACAATTAACCAGAGAACAGAGAACTGCAGGATTTGATCAAAGCAACAATGTTGTCCAAGTATGTTTGATCTTTTGTTTTGTCCTGATGGGAAACCGGGGATGTCTTTCATTTTCTAGCCATAAACAATAATTTACCATATTCCTTAGAATCGCATTAGCAGCCGGATAAGTGCAGCGCACACAGGACTCGCATGTCAAAGTACAAGAATACTGTTCCCTTAGCTGATATCTGGTCATACGAACACGCCACCCTATGAGAACTATTTTTACACGAATGGTCTGTTTCTGGCGTAAAAAGTGTGGCTTTCAGGGTCCACGTGGCAGTGAGTGTAGATGTCTAAACATTCCATCCTGACCAAAATAAAACAGCTAATTAGACTTTCCCAAATGAGTTGCCAACTGATGCCCCTTCTTTTTTATTTTTTTGTTACGTCGTTCTGTGACCTCCTCACCCTCAGCAACTGAACCACTAGTAGCACTGTTATCCAAAGTCCTTTTCCTCAGGGCATCTGGGGTGAACGCTGTGGCAGAACCCAGGTCAGAGACCTGAATACCGACTCCTCCTCATCCTCCGACCTCTTCTACCCCCTCCCCACGTCCCCCTACACCACCTCTGTGCGGGAATCCGGCTCCTTGCACATGCTGGTCATTAGCTGGCTGCAGCCGCCCGGCCCCTCCTCCCGCAGCTCGTGTTGTGTCTTCCCTTTGGCGCAGCACCCGCAGTCCAGCAGCTCGTAGAGCACGGCCAGCGCGGCCAGAGACACCACGGTGAGGATGAAGAGCAGCAGGATGACGAAGCAGGCCACGTTCCAGCCGTCGTGGAACGGGTAGACCTCCTGGACCTGCAGGGCGACCCGGGGGACGAGCGCGGCGCCCGGGTGCCACGGGAGGTTACTCGGGTGTATGGCGCCGGTGCTGTTGGCCATGGTTCCTGGTCAGAGGCAATTGAAACAGAGCGAGAGAGAGAGAGAAAAAGACGGGTTGTTTGGTTGTAGTTGGGAGCAGCAAGGAGCAGAAATTAGGGAGGTTATAAAATGCTTGTTTCCATGGTGAGAGGACAAGTTGAGAGAGCAAAGTAACAGAAGAACGCCTCCCTGCAGATCTGGCACCGGAATTTTATTTTTACTTGAAGGTAGTGATGGACAAGCACGCAAACCGACCAGAGAAATGCGGGGGGGGGGGGTGGGGATGAGAAGACGACGTGTTATTGGAGCAAAACGTTTGTATTGCAAAAGAGCACGAACCCCGCCGAGGCCATCTGCTCGGAACCAAAATAGACTTTTGGAAGAAGAGGATGGCTGCACGAGGAAATGCTGCTTTTACGGTCTGTGGATTGCCACGCCAAAGAGAGCGCAGTGATGATGGTAAAAGGTGCTCTGCAGTTATCTCACCGTCAGATCGTTTTCCTTTTCTTCAGCTCTTCTCTCACATTTCCAGCCAAAAGTCAACCATTTAAAAATCCTCAGGGAATCGCGGGCCTCGGTCTCTGCCCTCATATACACACACACACACACACACACACACACACACACACACATATGCACTCTTTATTGACACATATTCTCACTCAAAAGCAGAGACATTTTTCCATCCACATGCTGGGACCAAGGAAGCTGACCCAGATAACACTTGAGTGAACCACATAAATCAGTGAGCACTAGTGTGCCTCTTCATGCTGTGAGCTCACTTTATTTATTCATGTGGCATGTTTTTGACTTACGGTGTGTAAAAGCACATTGGCAGTATATCAACAGGTGAGGCTGGAAAAAGATGGGGGATCGATTCACAGGAGCAGACCGTTAGTACACCTGCTGATCCTCCCACCGGCTCATAACACCAACCTCACTTCAACTCATTGCCATGACAACAACCTCTTTTCACTAATTTGTCTCGGCTGGTATTGCCCTCACCTTCTCCCACGTGGTCTCTCTGCTCTTTTATTCAGTCACACTCAATGGCAGGTTGGCTCTCTACAGCATCTGTTAGCTCCCCCCCTCCCTCAATAAAAAATGAGCCCCACCCCAGCCAGGCCCTTAAGGTTTTGCAGGATCCTACATTGCTCTCTGGTTTTGCACAGTGGCCGCCTCTCACTAAAACACACACACACGTAACACACTTATGCCCCTGGCTGGCTCATCAGAGCTGTCGGCCCCTCATTGATTTTTGTCTGGGGAGCTGCGGTTTGCATCTCCACAAGACAACAACCAGGATGCAGCTACCCACACACGTGCACAGAGACGTCTGGTGTTCTGCCGGGGGAAGCGTGCAGACACAAATCCATGTTTATTTAATCCATGGCTCGCTCAGTCCCGGCCCTAAATATTACAGGGGCCACCTGCTTTCAGCAGGGTTATTGTTGCAGCGTTAAAGACGTGTTCCAAACACAGTTAATGTAATGATCTGCGATGTTTAGACTAAGGAGTTGACTTTTGCTGTACAACAAATGCATGATACTTGACGGTGGATTACACAGCACAGTACTGTCATCATAGCTACACTCTGAGACCACCATGTTTGGTGTCAAACACCGGCTCGTTACTCTGATCGATGCCGTTAAGGAGAAAAATGCCCACTCACCGGTGTGTGCGCCTCGGTCTCCAGACGATGCAAAGTCAACAGATGCGGCTGTCCCGTCTCTTGGCTGCTCCACCTCTCTCCCTCCTCCGTGCTCGCTCCTCGACCCGTTTTTCCTCCTCGGCGCACTCTCCCAGGCGCGCGCGCACGAACGCACTTCCAGTCGCCCTTCGTGCACCCGCCCCGCTCCCCCCCTCTCCGCCACTCCTCGCGTCCCGGTCCCGCCTCCGTATTCCGGCCATTGGCCTCTCCGTGTGGCCCTGCCCACGCCCCATTCGTCCGTCGGCCTGTCACGCTGACCCACGCCCCGCCTACCGGTGCGGCTTACGGCGACAGAAGGTCCCGCCCACATACGATGAAGCGTTCAGTAGAGTGCCTTTTTTTTTAAAATAGAGCTTTGCCAAGGCCAGTTCTCCAACAGTCTTGAGGAAGGGGGGAGGGGGGGTAGCTGGACTGCTGTCATGTACTTCTGCAGTATTTAATGTATTACAATAAAGGATAAGGCTGATGATGTACTACTTTTCACAAGGTTCAGCAGATCCAATGAATGAAATCCCAAAGGCAATGAGTCGATCCAACAAGCTACAACCGTAGTGTCCTTTTTCTCTGTTCCGTGGATATGCTTGTTTGTTAGATCAGTTAAATCAGGTTCATGAACACTGAATTCAACAAATCCACTTTCCATATTGCTGCTGTAAATAGCCTCAATGAGCCCCTGAAATAGTACTGAACAAAAAAAAATAATATTGTGATCCTTTTTCAGGAACCACTAGGTTTGATTGCCACAGACTATTGTTGGCTGGAGCTTTTTCATTGCATTTGTTGACAGTAAGTTAAAACCAATTAAAATGTCATGCCCATTCAAAGTAAAGATTGGTGACCTTCATACACAATAACGCCTCTTTGTGTCTGCTCGTATGTGCCTTTCATTTTCGCGCGTACCATTTTAAATATTGAGCCTTTTTCTTTCTCTCTTCCTCCACAGAGTCTAGTAATGGCAGCTTTAACATCAAGACGAGCTCTGGGTACAAGTTTGGCTGCCTTGCCAAGATAGTCAATTACATGAAGGTAAGCCCTCGCTCTTTGAGAAGAGCAACATTCTCTAGCGATCTGGTGAGGATTCTATCAAAGGTTCACCCCTGAATCACAACTACACGTTTTCCTCTCTGGCGTGTAATGCCACGTTATCAGTCTAGATTTTGAGCTGTTAGATATGTAAATGCCAGTCCTTCAGCGTGTTGTCATCCCATCAAATCTCCCGACGAGCTCGACTGTTGTCCGCTGTGACTCGAGTGAGTCAGCCGAGTAACATTTGGTCTCCGGTCTTTCTGTTGGTCGCCAACAGCTTGTTTATCACGCTGTGACACGGCAGAGCGGCAGCCGGGGACCCGTCACACAAACTCTCACACTGGACTCGACAGATTTTTCCTTTTTTACTGTGTGCATTTGTTTTGCCATCTGTTCCCAGCGCAGCTTAATAAACCGTGCAAAGTACATCAACATTGCTCAGGGCGATGTGTGTGTGCTTTATGTAAATCTGTGTGCTTCTCTCTGTGCTCTCAGACGAGGCATCAGAATGGCGACACGCACTGCCTGACCCTGGAGGAGATTCTCGACGAGACCAAACTTCTCGACATCGGCATGAAACAAAAGCATTGGCTCATGACTGAGGTGTGCTTCCAGTCTCTCGAGTATTTACACGCCATACCATACCAAACCATAAATGCATTAGCTGTTTATCCTCCCACAGTTGACCTAGTTGCTTCCGCGCGATGCGGAAGCGGATGAAAGTGTCGTTTTAGCGCCCATCCCTCTCATAACCAGGTGGAAGCTCCCCACAGTAACTTGAACTAGAGACTTGAAACTGCTTCTTCCCCATTTTCCCCACAATGCCAGGCCTTGGTCAACAATCCCAAAATCGACGTGCGCGACGGGACGTACGGATTCAAGCCCAAGTACAACCTGAAGGACAAGAAGGCCTTACTGAGGCTGCTGGACAAACACGACCAGCTGGGCCTCGGAGGGGTGCTGCTGGACGACGTGGAGGAGGGGCTGCCCAATTCAGCCAAGGCCATCAAGGTCAGTCCGCCCTGAAGCAGACCTTCTCTTGTGCGTGTGTCCCCCGCGCGCCGTCTTTTGAGACTAATCAGTGAGGACATATCGGCAGAAACATGAGCTGTCGAGTGTTTGCAGGCTTTGGGCGATCAGATCATCTTTGTGACAAAACCAGATAAGAAGAAGATCCTCTTCTACAACGACAAGCATTGCCAGTTCACAGTGGACGAAGGTGAGCATCACTTCTGTCTCCGTCTCGCTCCCTCCCTGTGTCTGTCTCTCCTGCTCTCAGCTGTGTTTCTGTATGTTTACTGACTAGTTTCGGATGATTGATGGTTTAAGTTGTCACAAAAAAATAAAACGGCAAACCTATTTAACAGATTTGGGCTTAGAATTCAACTCAATATGTCACTGGGACATCAATATTTTTGCCGATTCCATGTTTCTGTTTGAACTACTAGTCAGATAATTCTTTTTGGTTTGGTTCGTTTATATATATCTCATATTCATTTTTTCATTTAATTGTAGAGTTCCAGAAACTATGGAGGAGTGTTCCAGTGGATTCCATCGACGAAGAGAAGATCGACGAGTACCTGAAGAAACAAGGCATCTCCTCCATGCAAGAAACCGGACCAAAGAAAGTGGTCGGTGTCCGCTGGTTCCCCCCCCCCCCCCCCCCCCACCCGCTTGATTTCCTCTCAAACTCTACATCTACTAAACCCAGTTTAGTCCACTGTGAAAAAATGTTAATCAGGGCCGACTGCTTTTCTGTGCTCCCTGTGCAGTTGCCGGTTCAGAAGCGGAAGAACAAAGGCGGGCAGAGGAAGAGACACTTCAAGACCCACAACAACCATCTGGCCGGCGTCCTGGAGGACTATTCGGAAGGCGTTCCAGCAAAGAAGTGAGGCGGAGCCCCCGACCACCCGCCAGCTCACAGGAGATTTTCATGGCAGGCTGTTAGGGTCGTTTTCCTTTCTCAGCGCCCGGTGGCGGTGCTTTACAGAAGTGAACCCAAGCCGTGTTGTGCAATCCTTTTTTTTTTAGTTTGTTTATTGTGACATTTAGAGGAGATGAGTACCGAGACCATTTAACCAAACCCACCATCCTTACGAAGGGGGCGGACGGGGCGTGTCGCCACAACTGCAACCCCAGTTAAAATTCAGATGAGGTTTCTTCATTTTATTTAATGCAAAGGTTTGTGTGGAAGCTTTTATTTTGACGGGCTGCAGTCATCTGGTGGAAGCCTCCTCTCGCTTTAATGGCCGCCGCAGCAGATGTGTCGCTCAAGTTGTGCAGCGCATCACATCAAGCTCTCTCGTCCAGTGGGAACCATCCCGCTTCTGGTGGACTTTAATTCACTTTGCAGAAGGTGTTTAAAATATTGCAACTTTTTTTGAACTTATTTTAATAAATGACAGTGTTACAAGATACGTCTTTGCTTGATCGAGACGCACATCAGTGTATATCAGTTTGTTTATACAAAGTCATTTAGTGTACTGTTGATATACTTCAAATACTAACTGTAAATGTGCAGTATTCTTGCTGCAATCTTTACTACCTCGTGATGAAAAGTAACAGTAACCACCATGGCCATAAATGTTTATTTAATCACTCACTCACTCATAGAAAGGGGTGCATGAAGATGAAATGCTTTGTGGTTAGAGTAGAAAATGTCTCAACGATACTGCTAGATACACATTATATACATTTGCACTTCATTCCTGAATTGCCTATTTAAACATGGTTTTGCTAGCCATTTACAGAGTCAACTCAAAGCATTGAGGCCACTTCTAGCTGGCATTGTGGCTGGCTTTGACTGTCTTCTTCAGATGGTGGTAGTTCGGCAAAATCTTCATCAGAAAGTCGAGTTGAAGAGTCTGAGGCTGCGAAGGCCACAACACAAACATTAATAAGCAGAGGACTTATGAGTGGCATTTTTCATAAACTGACAAAGCTACTTATTTTATTTATAAATTGGACTAGTAAAACCACATTAGATGTGAAATACCAGGGCTTAATTTTTTACTTAAGAAGGTTATGGGGGATTGGAGGGAAGCTGCAATACTTTAACGTTCTTCCTTATATGACGACAACCTAATATGACCCTGCAGTCGAAATATCTTAATACCCAAAAACCTTCACTATGCATTTTTACACATGGTTCTATCGCAAGAACAGAGGTTGAAAGAGATGTCAGACCAGCAAGACCTGAGATCCAATAAACACTACCGCAGGGCCCATTCAGAACCAGAAATCCTCTCATCCAAACTACTTCAAACCCCGCGCTGCACTTCCTTTGGTCCTGGGCGGGACAAGTGTGAAATGGATGGGATGAACTGCAGTGGTCCTTCAATCATTTCGATTTAGAGAGGGACGTATGACACACTACAAACTTCTAGGTCAACTGACATGTTTGTTTAAATTAGCTCTATCTGAATCTACTTCAACACCCAACCTGAGGCTGCTGCCTCCAGTTAGCAAAGAGATGCATAATTACCTCTGTGACAGTCTCAGCAAAAGAACACGCCCCTTTTTAAACGCACAACACGGAATGGGTCGCATACGGTACCTGCGGTCTCTCCGTCTGAACCCGTCTCATGCATCCAGAGCCGTAGATGACCGTGTTCTCCGGGATGACCTCACAGGTGTTGACCTGACAAAAGGCTCCGATGATACAGCCACTCGTGAGGATCACATTCCGACCAACGTCGGCTAGACAGCAGAAAGAGCACATTCTGAGGTGAGTGCATGGATTTTACTGGAGCAATTCAAGGAAGAAAACAAGGACGCAAACATCCTACCTTTGGATTCAATCACATTGTTGTCGCCAATTTTCAGAGCTTGTGATACTGTAATGTGTCAGTTAAGGCATTTAATTATATATATATATATATATATATATATATATATATATATATATAATGGTTCGAATATGAAATATCATTTGACTTGTGGAATAACCCTGGACAGGCACGACAAAAAGGACACCACAGCCGACTTCAAACACGTTGTTCATGCCGATGGTCATCGTCTTTGGTTCCACCTCAGACTCTGGTGTGATGTTTTCTGGGTAACTGTGGAAGGAACAGGTTTGTTAGTTTCTTGATGTACAAAGGTAGCCCACCTTGTAACAGTGTTATAGCCCTAATGTTCCCGTGAATTACCCATTGATGATCAGAGCTTGTTCCTCGATCAAATTGCCCTCTCCGATCACGATGGGTCCTGCCTCTGCGATGATGCGTGCCTTTGGGTGGACTACTGTCCTTGGGCCTGAAGAAACACAACAATTAACTAAAATAAGATAATCATAACTTGGGTTAAGTACACGTAACGTTAAAACCTGCTGAATTCGTTTAGTTTCATCCATTTCACGATGAGAATTGTAAGGTTTGTCAAGTCATCCCCGATGACTTCGAAGTGACCCAATGAAACATCTTACCTATGGTGACATCTCCTCTAATTTCACTTTCAACACAAACCACGGCTCCCGCTGCTATTTTGACACTGTAAAAAAATAAGAGAAAAATGGTAAAACAGTGACCGAGGTTAAGGGAGGAACCTAAGTAAGTTAAGGGTGGAATGGTTAGCTAACGTTGCTAGCGATCCAATACGCTAACTGTCTAAACAAGGTAACGATACAGTAAACATTCTTCAATGTGACTATTCAGTCACTTATTGTCTTTGCCATTGGCTTTAAGCTTTGCCTTATAAGTTCGGTTGTTTTTTTTGTTGTTTTTACCTTTTCTGAGCATTTGGTTTATCAGCCATGGTGACGGATGAAAACCGATTGGAGGCACGATGGATTCACTCGGTTGTCGATTTAGCGTCCTAGCTGTCACAACGTTATGCGCATGCGTCAGTTCACTCACTAACTACATTGCTCTTAATGAAATCTGGTTAATATGATTATAGAGAGTGATCCACCACGTGTTCTTCTGTTTAGAACGATAAACTCATACTCAATCATCCAGTCCCGCTGATTTAAATATTGCATTTAACAATTAAAACGGGTTTTAATGGTTTTTAACCTTTCTGGACTTACAACTGGATCACATTAACTTAATCAAGTATCCACTTCTCTACTTACACCCTACTCAAAGGTTTTGCTATTAAAGTATTAACTAGGGGCCCTATTTACAATAGCAACATAGTGTGTATTGTCAAACAGCTGCTAAAAAAGATTCTGTGATGCCTTTTACTAAATCATCAATCATAAATCACACACATTTAGTCATATATGATGGTAGCCGTCTGCAGATGTAACGCCAGTGGTGGGGTGGGGGCAATTAGAGTCACAGGTGACCCGTCGTTAAAGTTAACAATGTACTTTGACCCTCATCGCTCGCACTACAATGTCAAAACAAGGAGGGCTCGGAAGTCGCATCTGTTATGGCAAAGGGGAACCCGAGGAAGAACTCAGAAGACACATCTTCAGTCTTAGGCTTGAAGCAGACGACCCAGAAAGAAATGACACCACCAGGGACCCGGGCCTCCCTCCTCGCCGCCCTGGCTTTGGTCGTAGCCGTCTGCGTGGTACCGCTGACGGCACAGATATCCGCCTGTAAGTAACTTGAGTTCTATGTAGTGGAGAGTAAAGCAGAGCCTTGTAGCTAGGCTAGCTATAGCTAACTAGTTAATTAACCCAACCTATTTAACGTTAGTTAACGCCCAGCACAATGTTATATGACTCAAAGTTAGCTGGTTATGTGTTTAAATGACTTCGCAGCCACCACGGTGGCTTTCATCAGCCAAGTGGAGCTTTGCCCCGATGGGCATGTCGTTAACTTATCGGTCAATTGATTCATAAAACCGGTTAGCTCGAAGCTAACGTTAGCATCGACCCAAAGTCAGTCCAAGAATGAGCTGCAGGCGTTTGAACTTCCTTCCTGGGGGTTAGCTCTGGATTAATGCAGCATGTGACCACCGGGGCTTGTGCAGCCACAAATTCAGCCCTCTCACATGCTCTGCTGTTCCGGGGCGGCGACGCTAGCCGACCGGCTGTGGCTCGCAGTTGAGACGGGTTTTTTTTCTCCGTCCATCCCAGCTAACGCGAGCTAACCCTCCGCCCTGGGACGTCACAGGCTTCTCGTCCATAAGGGCTGAAGCGCCGGGTCGAGGTAAGACGCACAGCTGTAGCCTCGATATACGATATGTAGGTCAACATGGAAGTTCACATGCGCACTAATGAGAAGGTCTGCTTCGTGTGGCCAGCTACACTTGATGCTGTAGAATCTGTTCTGTGTGTGTGTGTCCCTCACGCTGCTATTTCTCTCTCTCTCCAGCTGGCCTCTCTCATCACAAGCACATATCCCTGAAGATGGACGAGGCCATTCTGACCGTCAACAACGAGCTGGACACCGAGGTGGTGGTGACCTGGGTGTCCGAGCGATGCTTCCAGGTAGCACTAAATATCTATTCTGTTCAGCTACGAGACTTGTTTCAGATGTAGATGGTGTTCTGATCTGGACCCGTCGTGTCCCCGTGCCAGTGCTTGTATCAGCAGCTGGGGGTGCTACCCGCAGGGCCCGCTCCTGGCCGGCCCAGTTCGGCGAGCTTCGTTGTGAGCACACAGCATGAAATGACTCTACAGCTCAACAGCACCAAGGAGAGCTGCACGTGAGTTCAAGGTCACAGACGGGCAATATATCAAAGCATGCACCTTGGAATCCCTTCTTAAAGTCTCATGTACAGCAACTGTATTAATGAGCCAAAATAATTTGAGAAATCTAAATTTTAACACATTTTTTGGTTTAAATTGTCACTAAAGAGCGTTTCATTTTCTATTTCAGGGTTCCATTTCATTTCGGGGAGCAGGGGAACTACTCTCTGTGGGTGAAAAACCTGAACAACTCCTCAGTGATCAACTGCTCTGTAGTGACTGACGCGGAACCTGTCAACAGCTACATACGTGCGTATGACGTGCACACATCGGTGTTTTGATGCTTTATTCATCCCTGTCAACTTTTGGATGACCATTCTTTCTCTTTCTTTCCCCCGCCCCAAACAACAGCGATCTTGGTAGCTTTCCTTGTCTTGGCTGGGCTTGCCATCGCCTCCGCCATCGGAACCAAAATATTTGGGTAAAACGATTAAGATCGCTCGCTGAGATCACCCCCGAGCATAGATGAACGCTCCTGATGTGTTTGTGTGTCTGCGCTGTGGTTCTGTGCGTGTTCGAGGCTTAAAACGGGCTGGTTCTCTTCCTCTCCAGGCTCGACGTAGTGAAGGGTTTCCTGTTCCGAATCAGCGGCTCCATGGAGACAGAGCGGCTCATCAACTCTGTGAGTGTTTGTGTGGACAGGATATTTGTTAAGTGCAAAATCCCATTTATTTATCTGGACTTTCATTTTTAATGCCACATTGGAAAGTTTGGAAAAAATCTGAGACAAAAAAAACTGTTTCATAAAATAAAACAAAATATTGAATATTGTCTCTAAAAATGTTCCTCAAGGACCTCCATACCGATGGAATCTGATTAACCACGATCCCATGTGTAACTTTCATCCCTCAGGAGCTGGGCTCCCCTGGCAGGACGGTGTCACTAGTTGCTGACAACATCCTCCCTCCAGCGCCCAGCCCCAGCAAGAGGCTGCGATCTCTGGACACATTCAGAGGGTGAGCCCCTCTCGCCTGCTGCTCAGCTTCCTCAAAGGCCGCAAACCCGCATAACCACACGCTTTGATCTCATGTGATTGTCACTGCCGAGAGTGATTGCTCATTTGAGGCGACCTGACGATGTGACTCATTATGAGCCCTCACTGGTCGTATTCGCATGGACGCAGTCTCAATGTTGTAGTTTTCCTCCCAATGTGAACCATGCGGCTAATGTGACAACAATGATGTGTATATAGATACATGCATACGGTATAACCTGAATGCCTTTTCTCTCTTTGCTGTCAGTTTGTCCTTAGTCATCATGGTGTTTGTGAACTATGGGGGGGGGCGATACTGGTTCTTCAGACACGAGAGCTGGAATGGTGAGCCCCAGCTGCTTCTACCTTTTTAAGTCATGGTTTTATATATATATATATATATATATATATATATATATATATATATATATATATATATATATATATATATATATATATATATATATATATATATATATTCCTAATAGAATCACATATTCCAATTGGAATAAAACTTGGCATCGGAGTTGATATTAAAGCCGACGTTGTCTTCTTCCAGGCCTGACTGTTGCAGATCTCGTCTTCCCTTGGTAAGCTTCTATGTGATTGGTATGCTGCATTTCCTCACCTCTGTCTGTCCATGTCCTCGTGGTCTCACGCGACGCGGTCCTCTCCTCCGCCAGGTTTGTGTTCATGATGGGGACGTCCATCGCGCTGTCCATCAACTCCCTGCTGCGCGCGGGCTCCACCCGCCGCTCGCTGCTGAGGAAAGTGGTGTGGCGGAGCGTGCAGCTCTTCGTCATCGGCGTCTTCGTCGTCAACCCAAACTACTGCCAGGGGCCACGTGAGTCCAGGAGCGCCGCTCCGCTGCCGGCTGCCATGCGGCGAAACCGTTTAGAGGATTGATCACGCCACGTGGTTTGATATCGTTGTCATTTGGTCTTTGTCGTGTGTTGCTGCCTCACTCGCTCACTCACTCACTCACTCACTTGCCTCCAGTATCTTGGGACAACCTGAGGATCCCCGGTGTGTTGCAGCGACTGGCCTGGTCCTACTTGGCTGTGGCCTGCCTGGATCTGTTGGTGGCGAGAGGTCATCTCGACATCCTTCCAGCGGTCAGTCAGCGATGGGGCTCTGATCTCTTGTTGTACCTGTGGTGTATTTTGACCTGTGTTCATCTGAGGCGGGTCTCTCTGTTCCCCAGGAGGCTTGGTGGTCCCCTGGAGTTGACATCTTGCTGTACTGGCCGGCCTGGCTGTGTGTGCTTCTCTTGGAAACCGTCTGGCTGTGCCTCACTTTCCTACTTCCTGTTCCAGATTGCCCAACGTGAGTAGATGCGTTCGTACTCAATCCAAGTTTTGGTCACACTGGTGAGCCTCAGTGGGCCGTTGAGGTACAGCCAAATGGTAAATGAAAAGAATGAATAAGAAATGTTGGTAACAACAAAGCTGTAAAATGACTGTATAAATGTAGTTGTTCCTCCAAGACAATTTCAATGACCTGATAGTGTTTAATGTGTTTTTACCACTGAACTCTAAATCAATTTCCTTCGTATGCAGAGACACAAAATGAATTTGTTTTTTGAAACCATGTAATAACATTTAAATGTCACGCACATTGATAACCCTGGCTCCCTCTGGTTGTGGACAGAGGCTATCTGGGCCCCGGGGGGATCGGCGACATGGGCCTGTACGCCAACTGTACCGGTGGGGCAGCCGCTCTCATCGACCGCTGGCTGCTCGGAGAGAGCCACGTCTACCAGACGCCTTCGTCCCGGGTGTGTAATCCACTAGACGCCACGCTAACGTACCAAGAGTAGAGATACAGTCGTGTACTGGTGATTGCTTCAGTTTATTTAACATTTTATTTCCGTTTTTTAAAAGGTGATTTATGCGACTCGTGTGCCTTACGATCCAGAAGGTGTTCTTGGCAGCATCAACTCCGTCCTCATGGCTTTTCTTGGACTGCAGGTATGTCCTCTCCATTTGCCTCCTCTCTTTTTGGTCTCAAAATCCAGAACCAGATTTACAGGTAGTTGCATTTTCCTTTTTGTCCCCAGGCAGGAAAAATAATCTTACACTACAGAGATCTCCACAAATGTATAATGTCAAGGTTTCTCACATGGGGTCTCCTACTGGTAAGCACATTGACTTGTTTTAACACGCCTTCTGCTTCTTCAGTTAATTAGTGTTCCCTGTCCATTATTTTTTTTTTTTTTGTGACTGTTTGAGGTTTTTAATTTTGCGCTCCTGTGTGAATAATGACGTCTAATGTGACACACAGGGAGTCATATCAGCCATTCTGACCAAATGCTCCACAGACCACGGCTTGATTCCTGTCAACAAGAACCTCTGGTAAGGCTCACCGTCGAGCCCTTTTGGGACGGGAGGTTTAAACATTCGGCCGCAGCAACAAATTCCATTTTGCGGATTGTGTTTGTCTGACTTGTTTGTTTCTTTTATGATATTCTTGATGGACACATTTCCTTTTGAACTGCAGGTCTCTGTCCTATGTGACCACGCTGGCCTGCTTCGCCTACGTGCTGCTGGTGCTGGTCTACTACGCGGTGGACGTGAAGGGGTGGTGGTCGGGAGCCCCCTTCTACTACCCCGGTGAGCCGAGTGTAGAACTTTCAACTAATTCCATCAAGCATTTGTGGAGATTGAGTCCCAAGTATTGCTTATCAATTCTTCGTCTGTAAGTAAACGCGCCTCGTCTTTAAATCCACTCTTTGCCCCCCCCCCTCCCCAGGTATGAACTCCATCCTCGTGTACGTGGGCCACGAAGTGTTCAAGGACTACTTCCCCTTCCGTTGGCGCATGGCTAACAGCCAATCACACGGCGAGCACCTCGCCCAGAACCTGGTGGCCACATCGTGTTGGATCCTCATCTCCTACGTGCTGTACAGGAAGAAGATCTTCTGGAAGATTTAAGAAGCAAAGTGACGGGACACAGGGGGGGGGGTGGTTGTGTGAGCAATGTTTACCACCGAATTATAGAAGTTAATGTCTGAAAACATTTGGAGAGCAGAAAACTGGACACTGATTCATTTTGGCCAAAACTACGGTGGATTTGCCATTGAAAACATGGGGGTTACTTCTGTTTCACAGCACATATTTTCATTCTTTTTTTTTTATTTCAGTCACTAATTTCCAGGTTTTCATTTTTCAAAGATCTTCAGATACGATGCGGCGGCCAGAAATCTTGACTCGCTCAGGAAGAATGCTTCTAAGAATAGTGTGGGGATTTGAGAACACTGACATTGTTAATCTACCATTTAATTGTGTTATAGTACCTCAGCGGAAGCAGCAGGCTGGTTTGTTGACTTCCCTTTTGGGAGAATCCCTGCTGCCATCTTAAGTGCTGTCCCTTCACTCTCAAAAGCTAAAGTGTTTTTTTTATTATTTTAAAACGGACCCTTTTGAGATATAATGATGATTGGGATCCCCCGTGATTTTCACTGCGCTGTGGGAGAAGGGAGTGATATTTAAACAAGGGGAAACCAGATTTAAAGTATTAAAAGTCTAGCTATCTGCTGCATGTATCATGCATCATTTCTCATCTTTTCAGGTGTATGTATATTTTTGCTGACCTTGCACTCCCAGCCGTGTGACATGATGCTGTGTCTGACCAAGCGATGAGGGGGAAGTGAAGGGAGCCATGTCAGATGACTGTAGCCCACTGCAGGGTGCTCGCTTTGCATTTGTTGGGGGGTCTGCAGAAGGATGCATGTGTGGGTTTGTTCTTTTTGATCAGATTTTCACAGAACTGACTTTAACATATTCATGATGGCATTGGTAGGAGTGATTTGCCTTTTTCCTCGCTGAAAGTTGGCTCTTTTTAAGGTGCCATTTCTTGAATGTTTTCCTGAGTTAATACTGTACTGTACAAAAGTTGGATTCAGAGACATGATCGTGCCGTTACTCTCACAATACAGCATACATGTATGATTGGCAGTTATGTTTATCAATGCATTCTGCAAAATCCTATGTTCAGTCTGGGAAATATCCAAATGCTGTTGGTGATTTTGGAAAAATCTTTCCTCTCAATCGATGAGTTTAATTTTGCCAAACTTTTATACATCGTTTTTATACTCGCCATTTGAGAATCAGTTTATGTAATAAAATGTAAATACATCCAAGACATTATTGATGTTTGACTTTTAATGTTCTTATTAGTTTTCTCTTGTCAGTTTGCAGGGTACATTGTGAACTAAATAATTATGATTTCCAGTTACACGCATACCATCATTTATCTCCAAGTAGTGTTTCCAGTCCTCCGACGTTGAGACAGGTGTAGTTTGCTTTATTGCTCAATAAGCCGTGGGAATCGAGTTACAGTGTGGGGGAAGAAAGAAGAAAAAAAAAAAAAAAAAAGCAAGTTGTGAGCGGGCCTCCCGGTCTCGCGATACAATCGGACTTTCTCCATTCGTGTCTATTGTGAGAGTTTTTACGCCCTCGCGCGAGTTTGTAACTTTCCCACGCCTGTTGTTTTGGCGTCTGCCCGTCGCCCCTCCCTCTCTTCTCACCCCTTTGCCCCGTCACACCTCCCCCCCCCCCCCCCCCCCTCGGTTCTCTCTCTCTCCCCTTCCTTCCAGTCTGCTTCTTCTGTTGTGCCGCTGGCTGGGGGTCTTCGGGGCGGGGGGCGGATCTCGCGATTGTTGGGACTTTTTTTTTTTTTTTTCCTTCTTTTTTTCCTGGGGGGGTGGTGGATGGGGGGGGCAGTTATTTGGAAGATGGCGCCCGTTGTTACGGGGTAAGTGCTGAAATTTCAAGCATAAAGGTGTTTAAAGTGTGTTCCGCCGTGGCGGCCCGCGGTGCTTTTCGAGCGGTGTTTCACGGCGTCCGGAGGGCCGCCGCGGACGCGCACGGCGCGGCGTAACGTGGGGGTCCGACACGCTGAACTCCGGCGGACCAGCGCCTGCTTTCTCTGCCACTTGTTGAGTTGTCGCACGACGCGGAAAACCTCTCGAGTCGCTCCGGGAACTTTTGTTGTTGTTGGCCTCCAGCACCCGGGCTCCTGCGCCTCAAACGTCGCGTGCTTTGCGACGAAGCTCTCTGCGGACTAACGTGCGGCTCCGCTCGGTGCCGCATTGTTAACGGGCACCAGGACCCCCCGCGGGCACGTCATCTCGCCTCAGCGGGGTCCAGCGTCGTCCTCCGCACACGTCTGCATGTCAATCTAAAAAAAAAGTAGCTCAAATAGAAAAGTGTGTATCCGTGGCATTGCGCTTTTCTTTACAAACTGATAGAATGAGCCCCTCTAGGCTGCCTTCACAGTTCACTCACCTGCTCCTTTCCCCACTTTCTGTCAAGCTTGTTGTTGTTGTTGTTGTTGTGTCTGCCACATGTAAACAAGCCTGATTTTTCTTTTGTTTGTTTATGCAGGAAGTTTGGTGAGCGACCTCAGCGTTTGACACGGTAAAGAGAGGAACTACATTCAGATCTAAAAGTGCAAACCACTCTTGTCGATCACGCTGTGCATATTGGTTTGACCTTTCCCCCTCATTTCAGGGAAGCCATGAGGAACTACTTGAAGGACAGAGACGACCAAACGGTGCTCATACTGCACGCAAAAGTTGCACAGAAGTCGTACGGCAATGAGAAGAGGTCGGTGTGGCGCCACTCCGAGTGCACAGTGTGTTTTGTACGTTTATTTTTATTTTTTTAAACGCCTGCCTGCCTGCTTCAATTGGATTCAGGTTTTTCTGCCCTCCGCCGTGCGTGTACCTGATGGGCAGCGGCTGGAAGAAGAAGCTGGAGAGCATGGAGAAGGACGGCTGCACGGAGCAGGAGGCCCAGCCGTGTGCCTTCATCGGGATCGGCAACAGCGAGCAGGAGATGCAGCAACTCCACCTGGAGGGGAAGGTGGGCCGGCCTTAACGACGAAAAAAAGAAAAGTCCTCTAGAGAGAGAGAAGTGAAAAAGGAAAAAAAAAAAGCGTAACTTGATTTTGTATTTATTTTCAGCACTTCTGCACGGCTAAGACGCTGTACATCAGCGACTCGGACAAGAGGAAGCACTTCATGCTGTCGGTGAAGATGTTGTACGGCAACAGCGCCAACATCGGCTTCTTCCTCAGCAAGAGGATCAAGGTCATCTCCAAGCCCTCCAAGAAGAAGCAGTCCCTGAAGAATGCCGACTGTGAGTTGAGGCCAACCTCCCCCCGAAAAAGACAGATGTATGGTTTCACCACACACCTGACACCCGGCTCTCCTCTCCCCCCCCACTCACCCCCTCCCCAGTGTGTATAGCATCGGGCACCAAGGTGGCGCTGTTCAACCGCCTGCGCTCCCAGACGGTCAGCACCAGGTACCTCCACGTGGAGGGGGGGAACTTTCTCGCGAGCTCCCAACAGTGGGGGGCTTTCTACATTCACCTGTGTGAGTTTCATCATTGAACATTCTGATTACTCTGCTCCGATGTGAGACTGCTACTGAGCGGTGGGGGGGGGGGTCAGGGAGGCTGCAGACGTGTAAATCCGCCCGCGTGTCGTTCTGTGTTCAGTGGACGACGAGGAGTCCGAAGGGGAGGAGTTCGCCGTGAGAGACGGCTACATCCACTACGGCCAGACGGTCAAGTTGGTCTGTTCCGTCACTGGCATGGCGCTGCCCCGGCTGGTATGCACGCAGTCACGCCGCCGCCGCCGCCGGGCACCTCGTGGCTGTTTGAGGCCCTGCTGATGCCTTTGGGTTCCGCGCACGTGTACGTTTCATTTGGGTCTTTGTTTCAGGTCATTCGCAAAGTGGACAAGCAGACGGCGTCCATGGACGCAGATGACCCCGTGTCGCAGCTCCACAAGTGTGCCTTCTACCTGAAAGATACGGACCGAATGTACCTGTGTCTCTCGCAGGAGAGGATCATCCAGTTCCAGGTGGGCAATCACACACACACACACACTCAGGTCGAAGTAGTCTGGTTTATTTTGGAGCGATTTGAATTCTGCTTCCTAAAATCAGTTCCTTTTTTTTTGTAATTTTGCATTAACAAAAATAGTATTCATTTACTTAGAAACATGCACCTCCTCCGGTTGGTGGTCTGTTGCTGCAGGTGAATGGCGTGCTGTCAGTTTGAGTTATTTCCACTTTGCTCTTGAGGAATCGAGCTTGTCTTTCTGTCGCGGGCAGCGGCAGATAGACAGGGGCTGTTGTCGTGGAGACGAAGCCTCCCAGCGGCGCCAATCACTGCTGCAGTAGATTAAAAGCTGGTGGCGACAACGCAGCCGAAATGTACCTTTAAATGTAATTTGGTTCGAGCTACTGCTTGTTGTCACTTAAAAAGAGAGCTCAATAACAGCGGTTTACAAAATGAATTTTTTGAGGGTTTCAGGATTTGTACTTCGTTGGAGTTTACACACAAGCTCGTAGCTGCAGCTTTGTAGCCAGATCTTTTTTTTTTTTTAAAGCAGTTTGGTCTTTTGTACTGACATTCGACTGGGAGGCTTGAGACCGATCCCAACCAGTGCTCAGTATTTGAGTCACCTAACATTGTAAATGAAGACGTCATCACCGGACGGAAGAGCTTCCTCCCACTTTTGAATTCTTATTGAACAAAAAGTCTAAAATCAGACTAAATTCTTTTTTACCTTTTCCCGTTTTGAAGCCCTTAGTTTGGTAATTGCCTGCTGCTATCTGCTAAAGTGACATGAGCGTGTGGAGCAAAATACAACCAAACGCTTAATAAGTCATGTGACATATTGAACCCTTAACCCACTGTGTGGTTTTACCAGATGACGTGAAGCTCCGCCTCTCGTCTGACCGGTCTGCCATAAGCTCCGCCTCTTGTCATTGCTCATACCAGCTGACTGTTTACAGTGTTTCCCCCACCTTTATATTTGCGGGACGCCTCGCCCTATAGAACATGTCTGAGCAGAACAACTTAAAGCTTATCTTATTTAAACGACGTCATTTTGGTGTCAACGCATAGTGGTGCACGGTGGAGTTCTTCACTGTGTGTGTACACACACACACACACACACACACACATACATTGTGAGCACACTCACAAGTGACTGCCCACATGGGAGCTCCACTCTTTTGTTAAAAGCGTTCCGGGTCAACAGAAGGAGAGTCTTCCTCTTGTTAAATGTCCAGATGGTTTGTGACTTTTCCTGCTTTGCTGTGGTTCGTCTCCAGGCCACACAGTGCTCCAAAGAGGCTAACAAGGAGATGGTCAACGACGGGGCTTCCTGGACGATCATCAGCACTGACAAGGCCGAGTACACCTTTTATGAGGGCATGGGCCCCGTCCCCACGCCGGTCACACCGGTCCCCGTGGTGGAAAGTCTGCAGGTACCTGACGGCAAATGTGCCCGTTGGGCGTCTTTTACCTGGTTACCGACTACTTCCTGTTTTTAGTTTTTCCTCAACTAGTAGGAGCGTTTTTTCTTTGTGTGTCCGTAGCTAAACGGCGGCGGAGACGTGGCGATGTTGGAGCTGACCGGACAGAACTTCACCCCGAAGCTGAGGGTGTGGTTCGGAGACGTGGAGGCCGACACCATGTACAGGTGAGCATTAACATCTGCGTGCCTGCGTTTGAGTGTGTAGCCATCCGACAAACCCTGTCCTCACCTGTTCGACCCCCCCCCCCCCCACCCCCTCTCAGATGCGGCGAGAGCGTCCTGTGCGTGGTGCCGGACATCTCGGCCTTCCGGGAGGGCTGGCGCTGGGTGAGACAGCCGGTCCAGGTCCCCGTGACGCTAGTGCGCAACGACGGGGTCATCTACTCCACCGCCCTCACCTTCACCTACACCCCCGAGCCGGGGCCGCGGCCCCACTGCAGCGCCACGGGGGCCATCCTGCGGACGCGCAGCGGCTCCTCGTCCTCGCCGGCGTCCTCGTCCTCGCCGTCGTCCTCGCTGGGCGGCCTCGGGGACGGCCACGGGGCGTACAGCGGCAGCGACTCGGGCGTGTCGTCGGGGGCGTCGACCATGTCGCTGCTGTCCTAGTGACTCGAGAGCCGGAGGGGCTCGTGGACCCGAGAGGGCGGCGGGCAAAGAGAGACGTGGAGGGTAACTGAAGACTCTTTGTCTCCCTCACCTGGTTTGTTTTGGACATGTCAACAGGGTGCACTAGAAGGACTGCGATAGTCAAGATGTTCACCTGAAAGAAGAAGAAGAAGAAGAAGATTACTAATCTGCCGTCTAACTCGCAGCAAACACAAGAGGCATCTTGTTTTTGTTTGTAGGCTGTTTCCACTTTGCTCTGTGAGATCATGTTCTGACTGAAAATCTGTTGTATGCAAGGGAAATGTTCTAAGAGTAACATAGTTTTTACGGACCAAGGAATATCTTTATTTTTTATTTTATTCATATTATATTTTATAAGCTTGTGCTGAGGTACATATTGAATATTTTTCCTTCCTTCTTTTCGGTATGATTCTGCATAGAGTTCACTTTTTTTACCAAATAGAATTTGTGTTTGTTTCGATCTTCAATCCACGTCAGCATGTTGAACCGATCCAACCCCCAGAAAACATGACGCCCACTTTTTATATCAAAGATTACATTGTGCGTGTGCCTGTGTGTGTCTGTGTGTGGGTGTGTGTTCTGGGAGACCAAGGCCGATGTTCTAATCACTGCTGTTTGTTTTTTTACCAGAGTGCTTAAACTCAAGTCTAATCAGTGCCTCTTTTACCACAGCAGTGAAGCTTAGAAAAAGGAAAAAATGACAGCACTAAGTTTGTGTAAAACCTGGGCACATAAAGATTTCCTTTCGTGCAGATGGCGCGGCCATTTTGGAGGGCACTTAAAGGGACAGTTCACCCCAAATTCAGCAGCACATAATGTTCATCATACCTGTAGCGCTATTATCAAGGGAGGGACAAGGCGCCTAAAATAAATGCATTTTAAACCACAGAAGTCATGATGATAACTCATGTCGTGAGCAGTTTTGTGAGGGAACTATGAAAGCGTAATGGGACTAACGAGTTTTGGTGTTTATAGTGCCTTATAGTCCCATCACGGTAGAGGGGGAAGGCGTTTTACGTCAAATATGGCGTCTGACTGCGAGTGCAATAGAACGCCTCTAACACAGCGGGACGAGGAGGGGACTTGACTTTTCTAAACTTACCACGCCTCCTCGGAACGGCTGTTTTTGGAGAGTTTGTGCGTCATTAATGGATATCAGTGTCTTTGCTCACATTCTTGCCCCCCCCCCCCTTCCCATGATGAAAATGCTCCATCTTTTCATACTGCTGTATTAGTCTTTTACAAGGTAAAGCAATCCTACTTGGGAATGTGTTGAATAAAAATGAGCTGAAGCTAAACATCACTCTGAAGCGTTTGGTTCTTTTAGAAGTTTTTTTTTTATTGCTTCTTTTCTGTTAAGTTGTGTGTAATCATGCCCTATATATAGATGCACACTCACCGGTCACATCATTAGGGACACCTGTTCAGTTATATTTTTGCATTCTGGCCTGTAGACGTGATCAAGGCAACTTGCTGAAGTTCAGACCGTCTCTGAACACGTGGGACCTTGAAGAAGATGGAAGACCTCCTGCGAGAACTAAGAACAGAAAAACACAGGCTCACCAGAGTGGGACAAAACGCTGCCTTCTCTGATAAGTCTCGATTGCGACATACAGGTTAGAATTTAGTGTAAACAACATGAAAGCATGGATCCATCCTGCCTTGTTTTATCGGTTCAGGGTGGTGCTGCTGCTGCCGGTGGTGGTGTAACACAGACACATGTGTGTGTCTATATATATATATATATATTCAGACCCTGAAGTGGCCTTATTGGACATGTGCCACTTGGGCATGCTCCACAGGCCAGAGGTCAAAGCTGGCCCACTATTTTTAAACCAGGAGCCGGATTGCTGGCAAGAAACCGGACACGTTGTTACTGTTTAAGAGGAGTTATTACTGTGTGTTTGTGTGTGTAGTCCTGTGATCTCCTTGTGTCCCTCGCCCTCTCGATACCAGAATCTCGAAGCAACAGGTGCGCGATCGTTTACTTACTCCATCGGCGCGGGCTGTCGCATTGAATGAGGTCTCGGACCCAGGCGGCCTGGCCCCACACACGCTCTGCCCCGCACCTCCCGTACCCCCCACAGTGACTGGTAAGGAGGGCTTTAATTGACCCACCAGTAAAGCCATAAAACCCCACCGGTTGTTGGTTTTACGCGTCATCTCTATAGGGCGCAGCACCGTTGGTCATTTCTGCCATAAATGCCCATAACTTTATATGGAGCTCGCTGGATCAACGCTGCAACTCCGCGCGTCTTGGGGGCGTTGAGAGCTTTAATTACGTGGTTGGGTCCCTGTTGCTAGAGAAAGGGTGAGAGAGGTGGGAGGGAGTGAAATCTGCGTAACAACTCGTCACATCTCGACGTCTCTTCTTGGGAAAGAGTTGCGCGGAAGACAACGGGACACGCGCCATTGTGCGCAGAGAAGCGTCTGCTCCGTGAGCGGGACAGGAGGATTATTTTTTTTTAAGCAACAGCTGCACTTTGATTTTATGAATGATGGACGAGCCTCGGGAATCTTGTTACCCAAAGGGATTTTATTAAGTGTGGATCCGTTTTTACCACAATACCCACGCTCGCCTTTGGAGTGCTTTTACGCGCAGCCCACTTGCGTTTGGATGAGCCTGCACATGGTCACTGGAAACCTTTTGAAAAGTGTCCTAACTGTTGTGGCGTAGTCACAGATTTGGAGTCGTCCGTCCTTCCTTCCTGCAGAACATCCCTCCCACCGGCACCGGGCGCGTTCTTTCTCCGTCTCCTTTGCAGTTTTTCTCGACTCAGAGCGACAGCATCTGAAATGCTGTCCCTGTGCCCCCTCTTGCTCCTCATTTTCCCCGCTGCGCTCTTCGTGGCGACGCACGGCACCGGGGACCTTCAGGGCTTCGCCTTCTCCGGCGGGAGCGCAAGTTTCGACCCAACAGGTACAATCAGAATCAAGAAGGAAACACATTGCTGAACGTGGTTTTAAAGTATTTGCATCATATTGCAATGTTCCCTGTCAACGTTAAAAAAAAGCATACATTTTCTCGCACTAGTTCCTCCATTTTCTTCGATCACATTCCCCCCCCCCCCCCCCCCATTTCCCAACAGTTCAAAAACAGATGAACCTTTTAAAGCTATTTAGGTCCTTTCTTCAATATTATAAAAGGTAGTGAGTCATCATCTGCATCTCATTTGAAATTTAACTCTTTGCCAGAAAAAAAAATCGAGAGAACAATAACATTTTCTTTCTAATTTCATTGGAAATAAACTTATCCCTCTCCCAAGTCGCTGTGTGTTTTAGAATAACAATATAACCTTGATTTCAAACGGCGGCTTTTTGTTTAAGTCCAAACAATTGCAGCTCACCTGTGGAAAGAGTTAAGCCATGTCATATGTGGAGGTCCCACAGGGACACAGGAAGACACACACACACACTTAAGAGGGCCTTTGCATACACCATTGATATTTAATAGCACACCCAGTTTAAATGTTTCCTCACTGTTGAGAAATGCAAGTTCCATCAACAACCAGGGGATCGATGTCTTTGACCTGTACGCCAGAACTGGTCTGGCTGTTGGAATGAGATCACGCGGCATAGATAATTACTTTCAAATGTCTTTGGGTGAAATGGTTAAGAATTGAAATAATTTGTCCCCATGCCAAATGATTAGCTTGAAGAGAGTCACTCACATCGGTCAGAAAACCAACATTTTGACCCCCTTCTGCTTTCTCCAACTATGCTGAGACATATAGACATCTAGTGGTTGGTGTTTGAGGGAAACTGCATTCCAGAAAAAGAGGTTTAAACACAATTATACGTGTGCAAATAACACATGAATGTTCAGGTTCCTGGATGATGAAAACGGTTAGGGAAGGGTTAGAGGGTTGGTTTTTGGGCTCGCCCACACCTTTTAAAGTCTGTATCATTTAGCCGTAGCATACTCATTGGTCCAGTGCTCGTCATGTCGGTGTCCGAACTTCACCTTTTTTGCCCTCAGCTTTAATTGTGCTCAATTATCAATATGTGCAGTTCCTAATTAGTTTAACAAGTAACTTTAGTGAGTTTGCTCTTGTGTCCAGGGTTAGGAAATAGTGACATGTTAGCTTTTTCTAATAGCTAGCGCTAATCACAAATGGTAACTGCTAGCATGCTGACTATTGTTATGGTCATTGCTGAGTGCTGCAAAAAGTTTGTGTATGCTACCAATTAGCAATTTAGGCTACATTAGAGGGGAGGATATTGGTGACAAAAGCTAACTCCATATAAACCTCCTAGCTTCAGATCAGCTAATATCTGGTTTTCACCCAGTGGAGTGGAGGGTAAACACACTATGAAGGATTTAAATTATTTGCACCACATTGTCACGGTTAGAACCTAAACCCATCAACAACATTACTAAATACCAAAATCAGGTGGTCTTCAGCTGAAAAAAAGTTGTTTGGGGGTTAAGACACTTAAAAGTTTTATTGACAGAGACAACCAGGAATCACATTGGGGCCTTAACACTGATGTGTCTTTCTTAAATCGCAAAAGGTTTTAGACACCCATCACGGCTCGTTTAAATAAACATACAGTAAATATTTAATGGATCTAATTTAGTTTGTATTTTAGGAGCAGCCATAGTAAGGGACTGGCACAGACTCGTTGTTGACGTTTTGGATTGAGACTTTTTTAAGCAAATGAATGTTAACACTTTCTGTTGACCCCACAATCGGGTATGTGTGTAAGTAAACCAATCACAACGACTCGGTACTGATATAATTCAGAGGAACAGTGTATATACACACAGCAGGTGAAATAAGTATTGAACACGTCAACATTTTGAATTATTATTTCACCCGCAGTATAAACGTTTACAAGTATGTTTATATCGATTAGATAAATTAAACAGCTAAGCTTCATTACAGGATGAGTGATAGATCATGTGAGTAAAATAATAATTCATGTCATTGTCTCCCTCAACCCATGTAGACCCCTGCATGGTGGTGTATCCACCATGCATCAGTGAGGCGGATCGCTACAGCTTGGAAGCCCTATGGAGCATCCATCAGATGATGGATGATGACCAAGACGGAGGCATCGAGGTGGAGGAGAGTTTGGAGGTACAGAGCTGCAGAGTGATGTTTACCACGTTTTCTTAGTACTTGTGTGTCATGTTCTTTCCTGAGACAGACGCGACCATACTGTTCAACAACAGGTGTTCTGGCTGGCTGAAGAGACAAGGATAGCAACGGTATAAAGTTTAATTTTGGCTCAGTGACAAAATGGTTTCGCTCTAATAGAATACTGCGACACTGGTGACTTCATGGTCAGACTTGACAGAATAGCACCTCTTCTTTTTTTTAATCCAGATTCCCTAAATTGTCAGACACGTTCTTATAGTTGCCACAAAGAAACTTCAAAGGATTCACTACTCGCCTCGGTGGTGAAACACATTCTGCAATTATACCAAAAAGTATTCAACTTCAGTAATTTGTTTAACTCTGTGAATGTAGGTTAATCAGACAATGAATTACTAAATCTTAAAAATAATGTTGCGAAGCAAGATTTGACACGTGTATCTCTAGTTTTCTTTAATCTTTGACCTATAAATTGTTGCACATTCCTAAACATATTTGTTTTATCTACAACTTCACTTTGTTAATGAGCCAAAAACATAATCCATATTTCTATATTATGACGTCCAGAGTGAACAAGTATTTGGTCCAATGATGTGTGAGGTTTGGTGGTACGTGACATTGGTAGTGCATCCAGAATTATCAAATGCCTTTGCATTTTAGAATGCAGTTCAGGGATACAGTATCCCGGGGCTCGGGTTGCGGTTACCATAGAGACGGGGTGGAGGGTTTGGCTGAGGGGCCACCAGAACACCAACAAGATTCCCACTAGCCCCCGCATGTAGCCTCTGTTTACAGCCAAGGACACATTCCAAGACAACAGCAACACACACGTAGACACACACACACACACACACACACACACGTTTGCAAAACACACTCATGTGTCTGAAGCATTCTAAAGAAATACAGACTGAAAACACTGACTCCTTTTTCATAGATTGAAATCCAAGTTCACACCACACATCCACATTTACCCAATTCATTTCTGACTGAGAGCTTTTATGCTAAGCTAACGTTTAGGTGATCGTGACCCCCGATCTTATTCTTGACATTTTTCACTCCTTTTTTTTCACGTTCCTGGTAACCCTCTCTTGTCTTTCTGCAGTTCATCATGGAGGACATGAAGCAGCAGCAGACCAACAAACACAGCCACCTGCACAAGGAAGACCAACACATCACAATCGAGGAGCTGTGGAGGGGCTGGAAGTCGTCTGAAGGTATGTCTGTATATCTCTCCTTGTGTTCCCAAGTTACAAGCTCTACTTTGTCTCACTTTGTATCCTTTCCTTGTCTCACTTTTCAGTCCATAACTGGACTCAGGATGACGTGCTTCGCTGGCTGAAGGATTTTGTCGAATTGCCCCAGTACGAAAGGAACTTTAAGGACTTTAAGGTGAATGGAAACACTCTCCCCAGGTGAGAATATCTCTTATTTCCTGTCTTTTGAGCAAGTCGTTGTAAAAACTTTGAGTGGTATCAACGGGCTATACTTTGAACCCTTTTTTTTCAGAATTGCAGCCAATGAGCCGTCCTTCCTGAGTGGCCATCTGAGGGTTCAGGACCAGAGAGACAAACAGAAGCTCAACATCAAGGCTCTGGACGTTGTCCTGTTTGGACCACCTACGCGTAAGGACGAGTCTTTCCCCTTTTCCCCCCACATGCCTAAAACCCCTCCAAGCTTTCTTGAATCTCTCCAGTATCCCAACTGCTGACACACTCACTTTGTCCCATTCCATCCTCTGTGATGCTTTTATGATCCATGCACCATTAATAACCATGACCTTCCATTGCACCACAGGCCCCCCTCACAACTATATGAAGGACCTGCTGCTCATAGTATCCGTGGTGATGGGAGTCGGAGGCTGCTGGTTTGCCTCAGCCCAGAACAAAGCCAGTAAATTCCACGTGGCCAGGATGATAAAAGATTTGGAAAGTCTGCAGAGGGCTGAGCAGAGCCTCATAGATCTGCAGGAACAGTAAGTATTCGCCAATCAGTGTCTTTCACTTACGACCCATTGATGAATTGACTTTGTTTCGTCTAAAACAACGTCCACCTGCCCAGACTTGCGGAGGCACAAGAGGAAAAACGCAACGTCGCAGAGGAGAAACAGAATCTGGAGGAGAAGATGAGGGATGAGATCATGGGGGCGCAGGAGGAGGCCTACCGTCTGCACGAGCTGAGGCAGGGAGCCGTCTGCGAGCTCAGCCGCCTCCGATACGCAGAGGAGGAGCTGGTGCAGGTGGACACGGAAAATAAGCTTTTCCAGCATTATTCAACAATTTGTATACACATCCAACATATCGACGGTTTGACTGATGCGCCCCTCCTTTCAGATCCGCGGGGCACTGAAGCAGGCGGAGAAGGACATGCAGGCTAGCTCGTCTGCCTCCGAGGCCCTCCAGCTGTGGTTGCAGCTGACCCATGAGGTCGAGGTCCAGTACTACAATGTCAAGAGGCACAGAGCAGAGCTACAGCTCGCCATTGCAAAGGAAGAGGTAATGGAAAAGGGGAAACGGAGGGGCGGGGGGGCACACATGAAAAACACATTGGTGATATTCAGTGGAAATGCACTGGACAGGTAAGTAATTCTAAAACATGGGAAGAGCATTTACATTGTTCTCATTTGTCATTTTACTACATCAACTGAGCTGTGCCTGGGTTTCCTTACAGGCAGAGAGGATTAAGAGGAAGAGGAGTTCTCTCTTTGGGACTCTCCATGTGGCACACAGCTCCTCTTTAGACCAAGTTGACCACAAGATCCTGGAGGCAAAGTGAGTTAAAGTGACCTTTGCAGGTTTTGTGTGTGTTGTTATGTTCAAAAAATGAAGAAATACCAGACGGACAGGAGACATCTTTGAATGAACAGTTCAAAGTATTTAATAAAGGAAAAGGACATCTCAGCTGAGGAGCCACAAACCAACAGGCCACAGTGGTAATATCCTACAGTGTCCATAACAGTAATGCAACATACCATCTTTGTACATCTCAAAGGAATGCCTTGGTTGAGGTAACAGCCTGCCTACGGGAGCGTCTCCACCGCTGGCAGCAGATCGAGCGCCTCTGTGGTTTCCCCATCATTAGGAATACCGGCCTTTCGAACCTCACTGGTCAGCTCTACTCCGACTCAATCGCCCTGGGGTTTCCCAGAGTGCCGCAGCCTTCTTGGTCATGCCACAGCTCTGTCCATGGCTCTATGGAGGATCTGTTAGAGGAGTCTGCTTCTCCAGTCATATCGCAGATGCCAGGTAAGTAACACCAATAGTGTTTTTTTTATTTGGATCCTCATCAGTGCCCACAAAGTGTTGGGATCCCGTGACTAAGGAGCCCGTAGCATGTGATTCACACAACGTTCTATAGACATTAAACCAGGGTTCTTCAACTAAAATGTGAAGAGGTCCAGTTAGAGAAAAAAAAAAGATCCTAAAGATCATAATGTGACTACTTAGTGTGATTAAATAGAGGAATAGAGTTGCATCAACATTTGCATGTAATCAATACACAACTAACAAATCAAATGAATTCAGTGTAATTCTAAAATTCTATTGACAATATTTATTGTTACGCAACAAAGAACTGAACATATATGTGTGACTGCAAATATAAATAATGTTCTCTCAATTAACTAAATAAAAGTAGGGCTGCATTTAACAATTGTATGTATGTGTGTGTATATATATATATATATATATATATATATATATATATACACACACATACATATACACACATATATATATATATCTCCCCACGTGGAGAAGCTCATTGCGCCTCATGAGACACTGGTTTAGTGCTGCAGTGGGAAGTATGAACAGAAACCAGTCGCTGTCTATTTCTTCCTCATTTTTCTCACCCGTCCCTTTCTCTCGCTTTCTATCTCACTCGTCTTTTACTCAAACTTTGATATCTTACCTTTTCTTCCTACCGTCTTTTTATTTGTAATTTTCCGGTACATCTCTCGTCTGCCCGCAGTATTGAGACGATATCATCGTCGTGCCTGGAATGCAAAGACTCGATTGGTCAAGTGGTATCACGTGGGATGGTTTAACTCGAATGCAATTGGTCAGTGCTTTAAGCCTTCGTCTTAAAGACGAGTAAAGCTGCGAGGTCGAAAAAGTGCTCTGTCACATTTAAATCACAACCGTCTTTTTTTTTAGCTTTTGGTCCGGGTCCGGATGGGACAGCTTCTGGGTCCGGATCCAGACTGCAGTCCGCATGTTAGTGACCTCTGGTTTAGATCATTCAAGGACCCCTTGTGTTCTGTGGAATTCTTTTTTTTAATATGTTTTAATGTAAACATAAATTTACTGTCCTGTTAGCCCTCAAGCTGGCAATGTTGCTAACTGAAACTAATGCTTCCTTTGCAACCCCATGGATAGAAAGTTGTGTCCACAATAGAGCTGACGTTTAAGTGGTTAAGTCATAAGACCACCAATGCTAGCACCAATAACCTACGGTTGTCGTCTAGAAACCATTAATGTATGCTTGCCAGCATACATTGCCAGAGTACTCTTGCCAGAGTATTTTAAAAAAAAAAGAAACATAATGACCATGGAGAAAAGGCTGTTCAGAACGCCAACATCTTTCTCATCCTACTCTCTACAAACAATCAAAATAAAAAATGTAACTTTCATGAACATGGAGCTTTCTGAGTATTATATACACCTATAGAATCATATATTTTGCAGAGATGTATGGAAATTGTGCCATGCCAGATCTTGGTGTTGTAAACTATGGTCTGTGTGTGTGTGTGTGTGTATATATATATATATTAGGGCTGGGCAAAGGTTAATATTTTCTATTGAAATTAATCACATGAATCACGTTAATTATGATTACTCACATTGTAATGCTCAAAATCTTACAATGCATTCATAAAGTGTACTGCAAACTTTAAATTAAACTTTTATACAAACTAATTATGTGCATTTTAAATATTCCCTTTTACACAGAGGCTGTTAATATATTGCAAATCTCAACTTGATTTTAATTTAATTAAAACTGTAAATCAAATGAAAAAGCAAAGCCATTTGCCACTGACAGGACATTCATGTTTTATATAGATTGTAATAGAAAAACAAGTTAGCCTCGATCAGACCATTATAACAGGCAAGTTAACATTTAGAATTATTTTTTTTCTGAATAGGTACGAGCATAAACATGTTTCTCTTATCAGCGAGCAGCATAAACAGCTTATATATCAACCAACAACCCATCTATCTATCTATATAGTTCAGTGTCCCTATTTAGAGCTAAGTAGTCAAACACAAAGTATACAGCTGAAATTAAATTATTAGATTTAGATTTACTGTGCTGGGACATTTTTTTCATCTGTGAACTCCATGTTAGTACTGGGTTTCCGTTGGATAATCTTTGTCCAAAAGAAAAAAACACAATCATAGTGATTTTATAAACAAATAAAAATGTCCACGTAACAGTTCGGTACTTTTCTCCATTTTTCTGTCCCATGCTGCAGCAGTCCTAGGCCCGTCCCTCAAATACTCTCATTGGTTGAGACGTGTGATGACGCCTCTCCCAAGCCAATACTGATCAACCCCCCCCCCCCACCCTGCTCTCCCACCCTACTCCCCTACCCCTCCTACGACCCATGGTTTGTCTGTATGAATATTCAGAGCCATATTTGACTTTCCAAATGATAATAATAATTTTTATTGCATTGTTATTGCACGTTACCTGTGTTCAAAATGAAATTGAAATTGAGTCAACTTGGCTTTGAGTTAACTCAGTTAACGTGCAATAAAATAATTGGGTTGCGACTATTTCATGGCTTTTCTGGCATAATCCCATTCCGTTGTGAGTTAAAGTCATATTAAATCAATTTTGCGCAGGGTGTAACGGTGTTACAGTATATACAATATAAAAGATGACAATGTTCTATTAAACACTTCCCCTGTTCATTATAATTGAAGAAACCTCCAATGTTAACACAACACAACCTATGTCAGTGTATTTTCACTTACAGGCTACCAGTGGCCGCTGGTGGAAAATGTTCTTGGTAGGGCTATCGCATCAATTTCAGCAAACCTCCCAGGTTGATTTAATACAAAACAATTAAGATATCAGACTATAAAGCCCTCTGAGGCAAATTTGTAATTTGCGATTTTGGGCTATACAAAATAAAATGAATTGAATTGTACATGTATATCAAAAAAAAATTACAGTTAAATATTTATTCCAAAAAAGCAGTAAAAAACTATTAAAATCTCACCCTGTCACCTTCACTGGCAACTCAGTATAATATAATATATATTCACCAAATTAATAATCAGTATAATATAACATGTTCTTTATCTGCTCGTCTGCTTGAAGGGGGATAAAATCCGTGCTCTTTACTTCTTCCAGAATGTCGTCCGCCTGTTGATACCAGAATTGGCGAGAACAATCAAACTTGGGGCAAAAACAATGTTGCCCCAAGCTGAGTCTATTTAAGGACGCTGATTGGCTAAATTGTATGTCACACAATTAGCTATTGACTAAAGTGCTTCTTAGACCCACCTTCTACTACTACTAGCAGGGCGGGTTCTATCTTCTATCTAACTATGCAGTGTGAAAGAGATTTTGCTACCTTTCTCAACGACTCTGTTTCGTTCATTAGCAGTCTTAAGCCCACCTCCAAATGCTCTTATTGGTTGAGACACGTGGTGACCCTACTCCCAACTCAATGTTGATCAACACCCCCCTCATGTGACCCATTGTTTGTCCGTGTGTTCAGAGACAGTGATCAACGGACATTGGAAATAATATTATTAATAATAAAAATACTGTGTTAAAATTATTGATAATAGCACCTTAATTGCCTGGCCTTAATATATACACATAGCTTAATCTCTGTATGATGGTATGAATTGTGTTATCTGTTCTACTGATTGGTTCATCTTTGATTTTCCTCCAGTTCAACCAATGAAGCGCTCTCCTCAAACCCGAGGCTCCACCATATGTCGGTCACGTCGTCCTGGCACGATCGTTCCGCCAGCGGCCGCCATGATCGCGCCAGACCCAGACCTTCTTATCCCCGTCAGAGCCCCGTATCCTTGTGAAGAGGAGGGCGTCTTCTTGAAATCTCTAAAGAAACAGTATGTCTTCCTGCCTATCAGTTTTAGAGGCTAATGCATTGACAATACAGTCTTTGTCCATTCCTTGATTCCTTCTTTCTTTTCTTCCATGTCATTTCCTTCCCCTATTCTTCCTTTAATTTCTCTGACATACAGAAGCTCCCAGGAGATCGTTTCAGACACAGAATTTATGACATCCTCTCCTCTCGGCAAAATGTTCCCTTATCCTACTGTTGACTCGTCCTCTCCCAAGCTCGACCATGATGAAACTGAACTTTTTTTGGACACCTCCATTACAAAGAGTAAAGAAATAGAGGCTGTTGTTGAATCTCCAGTTAGAAAAATGTCAGCAGAAGAACTGGAAGATTGCAGAAAGATGCAGGACGCTTCTTCTGAAACCTCATTTTTGAAGATGTCAAAAGATGCGTCGTTTATAGAGGCTATGTCAAGGAAGGTACCCAAAGACAAGAGGGAAGTCCCTGTGGATGCTACGGTTCGAAAGTTACTTTCCAAAGAGTTTGATGCAGAATTCTCAAGCCGTAAAGTAGAGAGAGATACAATGGGAGATCCGATAGACGTTTCTTCAAGAAATAAATATAGAGAAAGAAGTGATTTACCTCTGGACACAAGAAAGCTTATTTGGAATGAATTAGAAGCAACTACAGATGTGTCACGGAGGATGATTTCCCGTGATATGATGGGGGCTTCGATGGACAGTGCCTCAAGAAAGATGATACGAGATGATGTTGAGCATTCGTTTTACTCAGTGCCCAGAAGGATTACAAGAGATTCAATGGGAACTTCCTTCGACACTGGTTCAAGAAAGTTTCCGTGGAATAATGAAGACTGCCAGCTTGATTCTTCTGTGAGGGCGTTATCAATGGACCAAATGTTTGATGCCGCAGGAACACCAACAAGAAAGCTATCCAGAGATGAGCTAGAGTATTTTACAGACACTGCTTCTGCAAATTTACTGCTCAGAAAGAGATTTGATGCACATACCAATAGTTCGTCATCTACAGAGAAGCAGGATTTTGGTTTAGGACCTTCAACAAGTAGAAGGTTACTGAGAGATGAACTTGAGTCTGCTGGTTCTCTCAACAGAAGAATACCAAGAACGCCGAGCGTTGACAGTGACACATCCACAGACACTGCCATTGAAAACATCTCCTGGGATATAGTTGACGATCCAATGGAAATACCTAAACAATCAACTCTCCAGGAGGAGTTGGGAGCGAGCTCATATCCAGGTCGAATTGGACAGCCAGACCTTACGGTAACCTCCCAGGTACCATGGGATTCGTCATCAGACCTCTACGCTGGCCCGCTGAGCCAGCTTGTGTATGATGGAATCCTCGAGAAGTCCTGCCACTCCGGGACTACAAGCCATACCGGCCCCTCGGCCTCAATGCCCAACCTGTCCCAGAGCAGGTCCCTAGTAGAGGAGGAGCCGCTGTTGCCATCATCAAGGCTCTCTTTCCGGTCTCCCGCATTGCCCCCTGAGGCTGGAGACGAAAAGAGCAAACATAAGGAAAAGAGCAAGAAATCTTTGAGGCTAAAAAATCTTTTCAAAAAGAAATCTGAGTCCCCTCCAGAAAAGCCTCAAGGTGGTCTACAGAAACTCTGACAACCAGCTTAGAAAGTTTTCCATTTTACTATTTTAAATTTGAAATGAGAGTTTCAGAACCTTATTTACAATGTCTGGCATTGAGAGCTGAAGTTAATTTATTTTTGAGTCTTATTTAAACATATAGTTATAGTTGCCATATGTTATATTAGTAACAGTTTTTATGGGCTTTGCCTTTGGTTGAAGTATGAAATTGTGCTTTTCTGTATAACAGAGGCAATGCTTATATTTAACATAAGCCTCCAATGGAGACTTTTGAAAACAGCAACAGTTTTGATAATTTCACTTGAGAGACTTCTGTGTCGATTGTGTCTCTGGTTTCTTCTCACTTGTTTGAAGTTGTCAAAACGTGATGAGACATATCTCATCCTCAAACCAGGATTTACAAACGTTTGAATCACAATCTGACGACAGCAGTGGGATTTATCATCATGAAGTTATAAAAAACACACTTTTTTAGGGTTAGACCCTTAACCTTAAAGTTTGTCTTAATTTGATATTTTATTGTTGTATACTTAGTCTTGACTATTCAGTATGATTTGTAACCAAGTTTTGAATGGCCTTAAATATGTTTGACACCTGAAAAGATCTGCACTAAAAAAAGCCTCCAGCAAACAGTTCACTTAATTAAAAAAATAAAAAGATTCTCCCATGTTTGTATATTTCTGGCTGAAATGTTGCTGAAATAGTAAATGTAAATGTTCCTGATGCACATATTCGTAATTTAAACAGGAGACTGCTTTCTCTTATTTTGAGCTTGGTAATCGGTCAACCTTGACATAACATTTGATAATAACATTTTTACCCGTTTAAAAAGCATTTGTCCTGGTCCTGTGGATCGACCAGAGACAGGCAAAATGGTTTCAAATGTTCTGCATTGATTTGCTGTTTGCTCACAAACAGCTTGCTAGCTCGATTTTCTTTTTTATTGAACCTGTATGATTGTTTTTATGCTTCTTTTATTGTTTACAGGCATTAAGTCAGTACTTTGAGTAGTTTATTGACAATATTTAAGTTAATAAAGAAGAAGATAATTGTAATTAATTGCTTTTTTCCCTTTGAAAAGGAAAATTGTTTAAACGGTAATACTGAAAATAACATTGTGTTCTTGTTTTTTCACTTTAAATCGAGAAAATGTAAATGTTGTCTTTTTTGGCAGCAGTTAAACAGGAAGTACGTACATTTTCACAGTTAAGGTCAATGTAATGGAGAGTTTATATGTTAGAAATTTGTCTGTGATTCAAGCGTGTAGCAGGGTAACATTAGAAGTTCAGTTCATTAATCAATAAAAAGAAGTAATCCTAAGCCGATGCAAGTGTGTTAGCAACACAGTTGACTACAGGCACGTTCAATTTCATTCATCAGTGTGCACAGGATTTCTCCTTTTATGGAGGACTAAAAGTGCCACAATTAAATAAATAAATACACAATCAAATAATTACATAAATGTGTCATTTATTAATTAAAATTGGAATTAAATACATAAATGTGTACTTGAATGTGTCATTAATTAATTAAAATACAGATTCATTTAATGTAAAATACATATATAACTATTTCACTATTTACATTTACATTTCATGATCCTGCGTTGCAGCGCTTCATGAATTACTTAAAACTGTCAAACTGACCCATCAAAGTCAGTGGGCGGGGCTAACGCGAATCTAGTCTGATCCATTGCTTTGGTCTGAAGTAGAGTACCTGGATTGAAACATGGAGGATCTCCGTGAACTTTCCAGGGAGTTGGTGAGAGACATTTTAAACTTAGCAGAGGATGTAGAAGCAGGACCTGCTGAATCAGAGCATGTAGCTAGTAAAGCAGAGGAACTTATTGAAGTTGTTGGAGTCATTTCCGCACTTTCCGACGAAGATATCGACCACAGAGTGATTGCAAATCTAGAAGAAGTTGTCCACCGCTTCTCTGGTACCAGGGCGCATCAGGCCCAACACACACAGGGACCGGGGCGTTTGCCGTTTGACATACCGAGTGCAGTTCTGGAGCACCAAGTTCTTTGTGGAGTTCCCGCAGTTCAAATTGCAGCGATGTTCGGAGTGTCAAAAAGGACTATCAAGAGGCGCATGCAACAATACAGTTTAAGGTATTTACACTAAATTCATAAGGTTTCTGTTTATGAATTGCTGCTCTCATACACTCTGAAAGAATATGGCGTTTAAGGTAACATTACTTGATGTTGTGTTTTTTTTTGTTTCTACAGAAAAACCGATCTCTATTCAGCTGTGAATGATGAGGAGTTGGACCATATTGTAAGTGAAATTACTGCGGTCAACTCAGCCGACACTCGGATATCCGTGGTCAACTGAGCCGACACTTGAATTTTAGTGCACGTTTATGCTGACATTTACGGTATTGAGCAAGTAACCGGAATAAAACCTATTTAATCAAATATTCTGAACAATGACTGAAGTATATGAGTTAAGGACGAGTCTGACTACTCTTGTACAGTAAATGCAATATTTTTACTGTACAGATTTGGAGATTTCTTCAAAGTAAAAGTCCTATTTTTACTAGTTCCAAAGCACCATTTCTCCACATTTGGACTGCAATAAAAACAGATTTAGCAATAATTCCAGGCAAAGACTAATGTACCTGTGTTAAGGACCTCCTAGACTACTACCATGATGAATATCAAGCATTTTTACTGTACAGATTTTAAAATATCTTCAAAGTAAAAGTCATATTTGTGCAAGTTCAAATGCACCATTTCTCAAAGTTTGGCCTGCAATAAAAACAGATTTAGCAATAATTCCAGACAAAGACTAATGTATCTGTGTTAAGTACCTCCTAGACTACTACCATGATGAATATCAAACATTTTTACTGTACAGATTTGGAGATTTCTTCAAAGTAAAAGTCCTATTTTTACTAGTTCCAAAGCACCATTTCTCCACATTTGGACTGCAATAAAAACAGATTTAGCAATAATTCCAGGCAAAGACTAATGTACCTGTGTTAAGGACCTCCTAGACTACTACCATGATGAATATCAAGCATTTTTACTGTACAGATTTTAAAATATCTTCAAAGTAAAAGTCATATTTGTGCAAGTTCAAATGCACCATTTCTCAAAGTTTGGCCTGCAATAAAAACAGATTTAGCAATAATTCCAGGCAAAGACTAATGTATCTGTGTTAAGTACCTCCTAGACTACTACCATGATGAATATCAAACATTTTTACTGTACAGATTTGGAGATTTCTTCAAAGTAAAAGTCCTATTTTTACTAGTTCCAAAGCACCATTTCTCCACATTTGGACTGCAATAAAAACAGATTTAGCAATAATTCCAGGCAAATTTGGATGGAATGAATTAATTAAAGTAAAAATGTAATACACATATAAAAACATAACTGTTTAAATATTTAAAAAAATGTAATAATTGTGTTAACTTTCTAGAAATACATTGACACAGAGGCATCTTCATTGAGCTGTTTATCTAATAAATCTCAAAAACTTACCCTGGTTGTGCTGGCATTTGGACGTAGTTGATTACAGACAACCCAATTTGCAGAAATCCATGACGAGGAACAGTGGCGAGAAGACCGCGGTTCCAAGTGCTCAGTTCGAAGTGTAATTCAAATGTGGTTTTCTTGCAGTCCAGACTATAAGAACTACTTAGGTCGTCCACAGGTCAGACACAAAGTCTGCACTTGCAAACCCAAGCACTTGCACCTGCTGTATATTATCAAACAATCTCCAAAGTAAAAAATTTGAACCAATTTGGGTTTGATGTGTGTGTGTGTGTAGAGGGGGGGGAAGTGGAGCTGGGACTGCTGCCTGTGAGACTGACCAATTTTAAAATCTGTACAGTAAAAATGTTTGATATTCATCATGGTAGTAGTCTAGGAGGTACTTAACACAGATACATTAGTCTTTGCCTGGAATTATTGCTAAATCTGTTTTATTGCAGGCCAAACTTTGAGAAATGGTGCATTTGAACTTGCACAAATATGACTTTTACTTTGAAGATATTTTAAAATCTGTACAGTAAAAATGCTTGATATTCATCATGGTAGTAGTCTAGGAGGTCCTTAACACAGGTACATTAGTCTTTGCCTGGAATTATTGCTAAATCTGTTTTTATTGCAGTCCAAATGTGGAGAAATGGTGCTTTGGAACTAGTAAAAATAGGACTTTTACTTTGAAGAAATCTCCAAATCTGTACAGTAAAAATGTTTGATATTCATCATGGTAGTAGTCTAGGAGGTACTTAACACAGATACATTAGTCTTTGCCTGGAATTATTGCTAAATCTGTTTTTATTGCAGGCCAAACTTTGAGAAATGGTGCATTTGAACTTGCACAAATATGACTTTTACTTTGAAGATATTTTAAAATCTGTACAGTAAAAATGCTTGATATTCATCATGGTAGTAGTCTAGGAGGTCCTTAACACAGGTACATTAGTCTTTGCCTGGAATTATTGCTAAATCTGTTTTTATTGCAGTCCAAATGTGGAGAAATGGTGCTTTGGAACTAGTAAAAATAGGACTTTTACTTTGAAGAAATCTCCAAATCTGTACAGTAAAAATGTTTGATATTCATCATGGTAGTAGTCTAGGAGGTACTTAACACAGATACATTAGTCTTTGTCTGGAATTATTGCTAAATCTGTTTTTATTGCAGGCCAAACTTTGAGAAATGGTGCATTTGAACTTGCACAAATATGACTTTTACTTTGAAGATATTTTAAAATCTGTACAGTAAAAATGCTTGATATTCATCATGGTAGTAGTCTAGGAGGTCCTTAACACAGGTACATTAGTCTTTGCCTGGAATTATTGCTAAATCTGTTTTTATTGCAGTCCAAATGTGGAGAAATGGTGCTTTGGAACTAGTAAAAATAGGACTTTTACTTTGAAGAAATCTCCAAATCTGTACAGTAAAAATGTTTGATATTCATCATGGTAGTAGTCTAGGAGGTACTTAACACAGATACATTAGTCTTTGCCTGGAATTATTGCTAAATCTGTTTTTATTGCAGGCCAAACTTTGAGAAATGGTGCATTTGAACTTGCACAAATATGACTTTTACTTTGAAGATATTTTAAAATCTGTACAGTAAAAATGCTTGATATTCATCATGGTAGTAGTCTAGGAGGTCCTTAACACAGGTACATTAGTCTTTGCCTGGAATTATTGCTAAATCTGTTTTTATTGCAGTCCAAATGTGGAGAAATGGTGCTTTGGAACTAGTAAAAATAGGACTTTTACTTTGAAGAAATCTCCAAATCTGTACAGTAAAAATGTTTGATATTCATCATGGTAGTAGTCTAGGAGGTACTTAACACAGATACATTAGTCTTTGCCTGGAATTATTGCTAAATCTGTTTTTATTGCAGGCCAAACTTTGAGAAATGGTGCATTTGAACTTGCACAAATATGACTTTTACTTTGAAGATATTTTAAAATCTGTACAGTAAAAATGCTTGATATTCATCATGGTAGTAGTCTAGGAGGTCCTTAACACAGGTACATTAGTCTTTGCCTGGAATTATTGCTAAATCTGTTTTTATTGCAGTCCAAATGTGGAGAAATGGTGCTTTGGAACTAGTAAAAATAGGACTTTTACTTTGAAGAAATCTCCAAATCTGTACAGTAAAAATGTTTGATATTCATCATGGTAGTAGTCTAGGAGGTACTTAACACAGATACATTAGTCTTTGCCTGGAATTATTGCTAAATCTGTTTTTATTGCAGGCCAAACTTTGAGAAATGGTGCATTTGAACTTGCACAAATATGACTTTTACTTTGAAGATATTTTAAAATCTGTACAGTAAAAATGCTTGATATTCATCATGGTAGTAGTCTAGGAGGTCCTTAACACAGGTACATTAGTCTTTGCCTGGAATTATTGCTAAATCTGTTTTTATTGCAGTCCAAATGTGGAGAAATGGTGCTTTGGAACTAGTAAAAATAGGACTTTTACTTTGAAGAAATCTCCAAATCTGTACAGTAAAAATATTGCATTTACTGTACAAGAGTAGTCAGACTCGTCCTTAACTCATATACTTCAGTCATTGTTCAGAATATTTGATTAAATAGGTTTTATTCCGGTTACTTGCTCAATACCGTAAATGTCAGCATAAACGTGCACTAAAATTCAAGTGTCGGCTCAGTTGACCACGGATATCCGAGTGTCGGCTGAGTTGACCGCAGTGTGAAATTCACAGAAGTCATCCAAACACCGGCTACAAGCTAATGCGTGGTCACCTGAATGCAAGAGGTGTGCGTGTTCCAAGTGAGTATAATAATATGGGCATTATTTAAATGTATTTTTAATTTGGAGCTCTGCCCTTTTGAAAGGTGAAGGAAGCCTGCTTAAAGACATCGCCTCTGAGATGTAGAATGTGTATAATAGGAGAGAAACGCATTTCACACAAGAAACACAATATCTGACAGTAATATTCTGAGCTGTCCGGATGTTCCTCTCCTCAGTCTCAAGACTGCAAGAGTCTTTACGCAGAGTAGATGCAGAGGGAGTCCACATGAGACGTCTGAGGCTGCGTGTATTAAGGCGACGGCAGTATTTTGTTCCTGGCCCAAACTCTTTGTGGCATATAGATGGCCACCATAAGCTCATCAGGTAAGTGATATTAGCAGATAAACAATGCATCGTTCTAGATGTTTCATTACAATTTTATTTACAATAAAGTATCTTTTCATGTGTTTGCAACAGGTGGAGATTTGTTGTCCACGGTGGGGTGGATGGATTCAGTCGTTTAGTGGTCTACCTGACTGTGGCTGGCAATAACAGAGCTCATACGGTCTTACAGAGCTTTATCGCCGCTGTTGAGCAGTATGGGCTGCCATCAAGGGTACGGTCTGATAAAGGGGGGGAGAATGCAGATGTAGCAGAATTCATGATCAGAAGCAGAGGTACCGACAGGAATTCACACATCACAGGCAGAAGTGTCCACAATCAGCGGTAAAGAAATGTGTTTGGCAACTAGGCTCACACAACTAACATACGTCACATAAATTAACAATTTGTCAATTTTATCCTAAACACAGAATAGAGAGGATGTGGAGAGATGTTTATGAACATGCCCTGGACCTCTTCTATCAGATCTTTACTTCATTGGAAGATCAGGGAACACTGAATCCAGACAATGAAGTCCATCTTTTCGCTCTGCACCGGATTTTCCTTCCACTGGTCCAGCAAAGCCTAGACTCTTTTCGCGACGCTTGGAACTTTCACGGTCTGAGAACTGAAAGGAATCAGTCACCACAGCAACTCTGGAGAAGATAGAGAGCAAGGCCCTGAGGAGGATCCTACTGAGGTTAACAATCAACTTTAAACACGTTTTAAAAGTGTTTCCCCAAAGGAATAATTATTATATTTTTTTTGATAAATGTGGTACTTTAAAATGGAGCATTTACTATAGATTATTGTCTTTAGAATCTCCCAAGCTTTTAAAGATCAACCTGTGAGCTGTAGTTTCTACAGTGCATACTACAGCTGTATTATTTTACAAAGCTGATTTTAATAACTAACAATTTCTCACTGACTTGGTGACCAAAAATAACAATCTTGCATAAGGACATGTCAAACTATTTTTAAGCACAAGTTTGATTATGCTTGTCATCTATTCAGATTTCTGAAGAGTATGGGATCGACTGGAACGGACCTCACGGCCTTCATGGAGGCACTGTATCAGTCCCTGAGGTTCAGCTGGCCCGTGAGCTCTCAGATGAAGAGGTTGCAATTTTGCCAGCTCCAGGAGTTTCTGTTACTGATGCGCTTAGATTATATGTAGAGACTGTGGAAGTGTTATCAAGAATCTTAGACTGATGTCCAAGCCATGTTTTTATTTGTTGTGTTAGAACCAGCAGTCAAAAACTGAAAGTTTGCTTTCCTTTTAAAAGAAATATATGCAGAATAAAAAAATGAATAACAAAAGGTCAACTACTGCACAGTGTGTTAATCTAAGTTTTCAAAGACTCTGAACAGTGTAGGCATTGACATTAGGGCTGGGCAATATGGAGAAAATCAAATATCACAATATTTTTGACCAAACACCTCAATGACGATATTGTATGGTTGACAATTGATTCAGTCACAAAATATCTTCCACCTTTAAATTTCTGATAAATAACCATCATAATGTGGATATAATGACTAAGTGGTTAAAGGCAAATACTAGAACAGTCTGGTAAATTCAGAAAATTACACTTTACTGTAATGCAGCCTTTGAAACCAGGAAAAGACTGAACTTACCATGTAACATTACATGTCAAAATTACGATAGATATAATATTGAAATATTACCCAGCCCTAATTGACATCTGTCTGAACAAACTTAAACCAGCCCAAATCCAGTACTTTTTATAGCAGCGACAAGTGCTTTCTCAAAGTCCATGTAGATTTTGAAATGAGCTGGCAGCTTTAGGGTTTCAAAGCATGTGGAGGACGTAGGAAGGGTTCCCCCAGAAATCTCCACTATCAATTCAGGAGGAAGCATCTCCCAGCCAACCCAGAATGTCAGCAGCTGGGCCAGGGTACCTGATGAAGCTAAAAGTCATACAATGGATTGAACACATTTAGTTCAACTTAATTTCATATCTATCCATGAGACAGAAGCATTTGTAAAAAGAGAAATAAGGTTTATACCTGTTTCAATGAACATCCTTAAAAAGCCAGTGATGCGGCAGGTGGTGTCCAAGTCAAAGTCTTCATCATCACTGTCCTCAACTGGCCATGTGATTTTTTCTAGGAGCATCTTAAAGAAAAGAAAAATTGTAATTTAAAAAAAGGGAGAACTTATTTTTTTGGTGAAGGACTATGCAGATCACATTTTTGGAAAATGGAAAAATAGCCAGCTCAGTCATTGAAAATAGACGTAAAATTCATCAAGTTAAGTCACAAATATAACTAAATTACTGACTTACCTGGGGTGTGAACTGCATTTCAGCCATTTTGGGGAAAAGAAGTGGGACAACATCTGGCCTAGATGTCAGCAGGGGCCATACCATCACATCTTTCAGTCCCTTTCTCAACTGTTTAATTTGGCGCATGGTCCTCCCAACGACCTAAGAGACAGACCGACCCATATTACAGCCCAAATCCTTAACCCAAATTTGTTGACAAAGTAGAAAAAATGTTAATAAAAGCACAATAAAGTGCCTTAAAAAATCCATTTAAACTCTAGTACTTAAACTCTTGTGTTAACATTAACAAGTCAGGGTTCAGAATACATTCCATAATTTCAACAAGTACAGCAATGGATTCTGTCACCAGCAGGAACTCACTGCATGGAGTAGAAGTTTATTATGTAGCCATCTCCGATTTGTTTTGGTGACTGCCGGAAGATCCCAAGACATGGAAAGATCTGAAACTGTGTCTTTCTGTTCCGGTGTAAGTTCTTCATGTTCAAGCTAGAATAAGGACCATACCATTTATTATATCAGCCCAAGCAATATTTTTTTTTACATGGCAAAGTTTTTTTAGGTTACATACCAGTTCTATGATGCTCCTGATGTGCAGATCAGGACAGTCTTTAACAACAACAGTAGCCATTTCAGGGTCCCCATTGAAGAGTACATGAATTACAGCAGGACTTAATCCTGTGACATGGGGACCGTCATGCAGAAAGGTGTGGGCCAACATCCTTCCTGCAACCCGGAAGAGGTTGCTTTCAATAAGTGCCTCTGATGCTGCTGGAACAAGATGGTCAGGTTCACCCTCAAATAGCAGTGTTCGGCCCATTCCTCCTGTAAAGTACCAAGAGAGCAAGGAATAAAGTCACCACAATTAACCTCTTAAATACATAAAATTACATCATACTAGTGCAGTGCCCGTTGAAAATGTGCCTGTTTGGAACGGGCGATTACTTGGCCTGTGTTATTGCTGCTTGTAGAATTCACTTAAACCAAATTGTAGCCTACTCCAAAATGACCCCAAACTACTACAAATGCAACCCCCCTGTATACCCCACTACCGATTTACCTGACACAAAACATTGCCCACCGACCCTCCGCTAAACAACACATATCTGCGTTCATCAACCACCAGAACGTGTGCGTGTACTTACCAAGATCTAGACTGAATCCAAACTGGAGTTTGGATATGATTGTTGTCATAAAGTACCGCATCACTCCCTCTCCGATAGCAACATCACCTGAAATTAAATACTGATAATAACACAGTGGAAAAAAGTGGCCGACAAATACAGGTAACTGAATTAGCTAACATTTAACAAACAAGGGAGAAAAATAGTCAAAATTCTATTGGCTGTAATTCTAGAACAGCATCCTTAATATTGATTATTCCAGATAAGAGTATATTGTGCACAATATTCACATACATAACATTTTTTATCAATTATATAATTTTGTGCATTTCATTGTCCCATTTTCCAATGGGACAATTCCATATATGCTACTTGAGTGGTATAAACTGTACTGATGTATTTATATTATAAACTTTATATTACTTACCAACCAGAGTACAATGAAGTGGAGATGCCCATTCTTGCTGCTGTTTATAGAATAAGAGAAGCTCCCGTTCCCGGTCCTCTTCAGACTCCCTTACATCCATCTTCATTCTAAGTGGTTTCCCAGTTGCATGTTCCCTTAGCAGATTCTCTTTGAAAACTTTGGCAGCTTGAGTGGGTTCTTTAATAAGCTTCCATTCTAAACAAAAGACAACAAAGTTATCTATTCCAGAGACATATGAGTTGGCATGTTACCTGCATATACAGATACCCTCTCACTCCACAGAACAGGAGATCAGTTTTCACTGATAAAACGCGAGACCCAACAGCTTACAAATCTGTCACAACGCTGAGTTGACATAAAAAGGCATTCAACAAAAACTAAATATTAGAAAAATAGAAAAACCCAGGTGCATGTTATTAATTGCCTGTAACTGTATTATCTTATCCAATTATATCTTACAAGTGTTATCTTTCTATTGACTTTTCAGTTACACACAATCTTATAGCAACACTATTGTGATGACACATACCACTGTCTGTTTCTTTGTGATCCAACTCCTCGTTAACAATCACTGCTGGTACTACTGCACTCTCGGCTGATGTTTCAGACCTCTCTGGAACACTGTCACTGACTAGGGCGGTCTCACTATCATTTTCTTCCCTTTGGCCTCCCTCTTGTTCTCTTTCTGATTCCTGCATGGGTGTCCTTGAAGTGAATACAATTGAAATGATGGTCATACTCACTTATTTGTGTGCACAACACTCCAAGAGGACATATTCCCTAAGAAAATGAATATGCTACCCTTGCATTGCTTTAGGAAGTACATACCCATTGCAGCTCAATCTGTGCAGCTTCATCTCTGAAAAGGGAACTTCCTTCTGACAAGTGATGCAGGGGATGACTGGACCAGAGGCAGGACGTGAGCTCTCCTAACAACAACAAATGGCTTTTAATTAATGATTAAAAGTCACCAGTAATCTTTGTTTTGATTATGTATTAAACTAGGTCTCTGTAAATTTATGTACACAATCTAAGGATAGATCCTGTTGAAGTGGACGTATGTAGATGGTAGCCTGTCCAATCATCGTCGATGGATCTTTCAGATAGGCAAGGGTGTATCCAGTGCTGGGACACTGAAGCAATGCAAGATTTCGACTGCGAGTCGATCCTACAAGTTTTAGAAATTCAAAGCCTCCACCTTGTTGGAGCTTCGGAAACACTTCCATCAGTTTATTTGTTATAACCATGGGATCGTGGTCATTCCCTGGAGAAAACAAAACAAAATCATAACTCACCTCACCTTAAATTAAGCAAATAAGCCTGTGATAACTATTATTCACACTATTAAAATCAATTACGTTTACATAAATGCAAATAATTTCAACGAACAGTACACACATTTTTTAGTTTTGGTAAATCCATAGTTCGCACTGACCTGAAAATGTTACTTTTTGCTCTCCAAGTCCTGAAGTAAGAAGTTCAGCTTTAAACAGTACGCTTGGAATTTTATCCGCATTGTGGTCAGCCAAACAACAGACGGTGTGTGTGTAGCTTCTTCGGCAAACTTGGACTTGTGCTGGTCGTCTCGTCATATTCCTTCTGGCTCCAATGTTATATGGCGCAAAGAGCCTTGCTACCTCCGCTGTAACACAGAAAAACGTCACCACTCAATGGTCACCAGTCAGCTAAAACAGCCTCTACTTCTATCTTGGGATGCTCAAACCAGCTAACACCATTAGCGAACTAGCTCGTTTTAAGCTCCCCCAATTAACAATGAACGTGTCACGCACGAAACATCATAATACCACATACAAATTCATTTTCGAGGCGATCTAATTTAACCCACACGTGTGTCCCGAATCATTAATTAGTAGCACACCTGGCTAACATGAAATTACTTAGCTTACCTTGGACAGGTGTACGTGATTGAGCGGCCGGTATCTGCTGTGACGGAGCCGCCGGAGCCGTTGGACTTCTGCGCAGAGCTTCCTCAATCAAATTCGCTGCTTCTCTCAGCAGCTCTGGGCAACTTTTTGACATTTTGTCCTGCACGGCGTCTCAACATTGGGGCTAGCAGGACCGCGTAATCTCCTTTATTTTTAGCCGTTGCAATGAAAGTTCTGTTTAACAGCGTATCCAAACCAACGTAGAGGTGAATAGCGCCACCAAGTGTATTGGAATGTGTTCAGTAGCTCTGCATCAATCCAGTATCTCGAATTGATTTGTCTTGACTTGATGCACAGGGTAACCAATCAGGCGTTAGGTTCCGCCTACCAACTTTTGATGGGTCAATTTGACAGTTTTAAGTAATTCATGAAGCGCTGCAACGCAGGCCCATGAAATGTAAATGTAAATAGTAAAATAGTTATATATGCATTTTACATACAATGAATCAGTATTTTAATTAATTAATGACACATTTAATTACACTTTTATGTATTTAATTCTAATTTTAATTAATTAATGACACATTTAAGTAATTATTTAATGGTGTTTTTATTTATTTCATTGTGGCCCTTTTAGTCCTCCATACAAAACAGCGGAACAGAACAGAAAAGGTAAAACACTTAAAATAAATTCCAAAGAGGCTTGAAGTAGCTGTCCTCATCTGCTTGACGACGAGCCATGCCTTGGGTTGACACAGATCATGAGAGGGGCCCCTTGAGGGGGATCCCGATAACAGTGTCGTTGCATTTTATTCTTAACCAGTCGTTGTCTTGGGGCCCCAAGCCGGCTCGGCGCCCCAAGCCATTGCTTGTTTTGCTTGCCTTGTCGCGACGGGCCCGTGCGTGTGTCGTAATTTCTTACCGGTACGGCGTACCGGGCCAGTACCGGCTTACTTTCACCACCTGCATGTGACCCGTCAGAGTGATCTCTGGAGCAGTGGACAGCTGTACACAGTTGAGTTAGGAAGCATTGCAACAGACTACCTTCTCTTTAGCAGGTTGGACACACCAGCATGACACTGTTGGGTAAAGTTAATGGGAGGAGGATGTTTAAAAACTATCCAGCATATATATATATATATCACTGATCACGGATCACTGATCCGACATAAATTTGTACATTTTTACATGTAATGAAATACACACACTCATATACATATTCTTCAACACACACACATAACACACACACACACACTCACAAGATCTGTCTGAAACCACACGACAGCAAACAAGAGGAAACGCAAATCATTTCATTCCGTTTGGTTCCAGCTTGAGTAAAACAAACGTGGCGTCCATCCTCTGCCTATTGGTGTTTTTTTACCTCCACAGCCTGGAACACGACATGAGTGAAACACTCATCTTCACCCTGAGAGACAATGAGACATTTGTTATCTTCAAGTATTTGATTCTTCTATTTTGCTTTTATATCATGAATCTGTGCCTGAGACGCATTAAAGCAACTGCAAAGTACATAAAGTCCCCAAATGGTTACTGTCTACTACCTGGCCCTCAGCAGGGACACCACCTGTTTTCTGATAGAAGTGATAAACCAAAATGAAGGCGATGACGGAGGACAGAATAGTGATGGCTGGACCGAACACCATCAACAAGGAGGGTTTATCAGGCACAGGGTTTTCATTCCAGCTGCTGTGGTCAGGGCTGGAATCTGGAACACATACACATGTGGATTACTCTTTAACTTATTCTTGCCTTCGGTAACACCTTTAACAATATCTACATCAGTTGTGACTGGTCAATAAGGGCAGGATGAGCTATGCCAGAGATTTACAACAAAAGTATGTGCAACAAAATCATGAAAAAATAAATGCTCAAGAAATAGTCAAACACCTGCTACAATTCATGAACTAGGATTTTAGCATTCTACGCAATTTCCTATTTCACTTTCTCATGATCGGCAGGTCATGAGATTGATAAATATATAGTTTCTCACGAAATGAAAAGGAGAAGGAAGACTTTAGAAATGTTTTTACTTCAACAACAAGAGAAGGCTGGTTCCTGTACAAGAGTAACTCTGTGAATATAATGTTTTACAGACACTGCTGGATCTTATTTAAATTCAGCAGTGGTCATTAAAAAGAACAAAAACACATTGTTATATAATAATAATTAATTATAATAATTGTTTGGTCAAATCATAATACAGGAACATAGTCAGAGCAGCAAACTTACTGATTGAGATCCTTGTTGTCAAGTTGCTGTAAACCATTATGTATTCAACTCCTTTCTGTTCAACTCCACAGTAGTAGAGTCCCTCATCAGAATCAGTGATGTTCATGATCAGCAGGTCATAGGAATCAGAAGAAAAGTTTCTCACAAATTGAAAACGAGGAAGAACCTCCAGATAATCCTTAGTATCACTGATCCGACCGTTTATTATTCTGTAAACTTTAAGGACAAGAGGAGGCTGGTTCTCATGAGAGCAGTTCCTGTACCACACTATGAATGCTGCAGTTGATAATTTACAATCACAGTAGAGAGTGATGTTGTCTCCTCGTCTGACTGACACTGATCCAGAGATCCATTCATGACTGCAGGATGCAACTCCTGGAAAACAGAGAAAATGGTAAAAGCAGCTGAAAATGTGCTGCGTGTTGGATGGTTTCACGTTACAGCAGGGGCAGATTTCTGCTCAACACAACAACAATGAGAGCGTAAGGGAATTATTCTCAAAATTAGACCCAACAACACAATTGATACAAAAACCTCCACATTCGTCTCAAAAGACTTACCTAAGAGAGCGACCACAGAAATGTGCAGCATGTCCATGAGTGACGGATGTTACTGAAGGGTTTCACACCCTGTGCCCCTTTTCTGTCAAACCAAGTCTACAATGTGATTGGTCACGTGGCGCTTTTTCTTCTGTTTTCTTTCTATTGGTCTGAAACATGTGATCTTCTATGGTTTCCTCTCGTACAGCTGAGCCCTACTTTCAGTGTGCCTTTTACAGCGAATATTCGAATGTCATTTTCGTGCAATTTTGACAGCCCTAATATGTGTGTGTTTATGTATATATATATATCTTTAAAACATATACACCATCACTATTGAGAGCCCTACAACTCCATCCTGACTACACTACCCTTGACCACTCAGGCTGTGTATTTATGTTGGTACTATATACCGGGGGCCACTTCCCCCGAGACACCCCCGCACTATGGGCTTGCATAATGGACTGTGAGAATTTCTATCATACAAACCTTCATATTCTGTTGACTCTTACTGTCAAAATGTATGTACTTCTTGAATAGCTGTTGTTCTTTGCATTCCGTTTTATGAGCATTAACCATACAAGGTTGTTTGGTTTTCGATTCATAAAAAAAGCGGAAAACGGCCGACCATTTTTGTTTTATGATTTGGTTTTATTCAATGACAAATAAAAGCAAGTTAGCTATAAGGCGGTTGCTAAATATGGTAACAAAGTTAGAAAAGTACATATTCAACAGATTAAAAAAATGTATATATATGTCTGATTGAGAAAATGATACCATTGTAGTTGAGATAATTACAGCTCTGATAACGAATTGTTAGCAAGCGACTTACACAAAACCACACAACTCTCTGAAACTACACGACAGCACACAAGAGGAAACGCAAATCATTTCATTCCGTTTGGTTCCAGCTTTAGTAAAACAAACGTGGCGTCCATCCTCTGCCTATTGGTGTTTTTTTACCTCCACAGCCTGGAACACGACATGAGTGAAACACTCATCTTCACCCTGAGAGACAATGAGACATTTGTTATTTTCAAGTATTTGATTCTTATTTTGTGTTTTATGACATGAATCTGTGCCTGAGACGCATTAAAGCAACTGCAAAGTACATAAAGTCCCCAAATGGTTACTGTCTACTACCTGGCCCTCAGCAGGGACACCACCTGTTTTCTGATAGAAGTGATAAACCAAAATGAAGGCGATGACGGAGGACAGAATAGTGATGGCTGGACCGAACACCATCAACAAGGAGGGTTTATCAGGCACAGGGTTTTCATTCCAGCTGCTGTGGTCAGGGCTGGAATCTGGAACACATACACATGTGGATTACTCTTTAACTTATTCTTGCCTTCGGGACCACCTTTAACAATATCTACATCAGTTGTGACTGGTCAATAAGAGCAGGATGAGCTATGCCAGTGATTTACAACAAAAGTGTGTGCAATAAAATCATGAAAAAATAAATGATTCATGAACTATTAATTTAGCGTCCATTACTTCAATCTTTTAGATATTATTGCATGTTTAGAAGGCCTACAAACTGAAACTTGTCTCAGCAAGTTAAAAACACACATCAGTGGTTAAAGAAAGTTCCAGGTGTGTAGTTTATCTTTTGAAGTTGTTCGTGTTGCATCCTTTCTTTTAACAAATAAAAACACCACTGACCATGTTTGAGCTGTAAAATGTTTAAAATGAATCTTGTTTCCCGCCATTTAACGTAGAGATCTCTTTGGAATTGGAACCATTTGAGAATAATGAATGCCCGAATAGCTTCGATTTCTTTTTTTTATTGATTTCATTGAGCTCCCGTCTATCAGACTTAAACACATGTCTTTAAGACAATATATATATATATATATATACTGATCTGCAGATGATGCCCATTTTATGTATACACATATATACACATATACACTTTATCAACCTGTTGCTCATATTATGGCTTACGGCTTTCCTATTTCACTTGAATACATAGTTTCTCTCAATGTAAAGGAGAAAGAAGATTTGAAAGAAAGAGAAATGTTTTTACTTTAACGACAAGAGAAAGCTGGTTCTTATGACAGCCGTGCCTGTACTACAGTAAGATACTGTAATGTTAACAACATCATTTGTTCTACTGTCACTGCTGGATTTTAATTCAATTCAGCAGGGTTCATTGAGAAGAACAAAAACACATGCTGCATCAACATTACTACTTGCCTTGCGAAGATGTTCAGATCTTTTCAGAATAAAGTGCCAAGATAAACTCTTAACTTTGGGTTTACTGTTTTATTTCAGCCTGGCCGTTGTGGATGCCCATCATCTCTGTGAGACGTCATAACGGTTCCCCTTTTGATCTTTAATAAAAGTACATATGAGGCCTGTGTACATTTTCCTCCTGGGTGATAATTGTTTAGTCAAATCATACAACATAGATCTCACAGGAACAAAGTCAGAGCAGCATACTTACTGATCGAGATCCTTGTTGTCACGTTGCCGTTTCTGTAAACAGTTTCAGAGCTAATTAATTCTTTATCATCCACAATACGCTGTCGAGTTCCACAGTAGTAGAGTCCCTCATCAGAATCAGTGATGTTCATGATCAGCAGGTCATAGGAATCCGAAGAAAAGTTTCTCACAAATTCGAAATGAGGAAGAATCTTCAGATGATCTTTGGTGTCCTGGCCCTGATTGTGTGCTAATCTGTATGAACGGACGTCTAATTTAATGACAAGAGGAGGCTGGTTCTCATGAGAGCAGTTCCTGTACCACACTATGTGTACACCAGTTGATAATTTACAATCACAGTAGAGAGTGATGTTGTCTCCTCGTCTGACTGACACTGATCCAGAGATCCATTCATGACTGCAGGATGCAACTCCTGGAAAACAGAGAAAATGGTAAAAGCAGCTGAAAATGTGCTCCGTGTTGGATGGTTTCACATTACAGCAGGGGCAGATTTCTGCTCAACACAACAACAATGAGAGCGTAAGTGAATTGTTCTCAAAATTAGACCCAACAACACAATTGATACAAAAACCTCCACATTTGTCTCAAAAGACTTACCTAAGAGAGCGACCACAGAAATGTGCAGCCTGTCCATGAGTGACGGATGTTACTGAAGGGTTTCACACCCTGTGCCCCTTTTCTGTCAAACAAAGTCCTACAATGTGATTGGTCACGTGGCGCTTTTTCTTCTGTTTTCTTTCTATTGGTCTGAAACATCTGGTCTCATGAGGTTTTCTTGATACATTAGATTACAGCTAAGTCCTGCTTTCAGTGTGCCTTTGTAGGACGTATACAGTTGGTCAGCGTTTTATTTTTCCTAGACTTAGAGGTTCGGACACATGTAACAGAGGTTAACGACGCTTAAATGAACCATTTGTTTATATTCTCACTTTATTGTCTTTACTGTTCTATCCAATAAAAATATAAATAACACAACAATATAAAAATGGCAAAGTTATGAAGAACATAATATATTGATTCGTTCGATGTCAACTACCAACTACCTTCTTAAGCCTACTATATTTTTCTGCCTTTTATTTTTTTGCCTATATACTTGCATACTTGTATGCTTTTCAATGCAGGACTTGAACACATGCACGTTTATACAGTATATATGCTTATTGCATAGAAATATTAATAATTCGCGCAAAAAACAGACACATGCGCACGTGCCATTAACGTGCACAGCGCCACATTCCTGGAGTACCTGTTTCGCCATAATGTATGTTTTTATGTCTCTATGTATAGTATATGTGTGTATATATGTTTATGACTATATAAATATGTAACCTCGCGGCCATATATCATAGAGTTTCACTTCTACTGGAGTACACTATCCTACTTCTCCTTCCACGTGTCTCTGGTTGAGAGATGTACCTCTGAACCCACCCAGCCTCCTGATCTTGGGTTGGTTCTGTAGTCCAGGTTGCTGTTCTGTTTCGTTGCTGTGCCTAGTGTTTGGAAACAGTCACCGAAAAGTCCAGATACCATGGTTTCATCCGTGTCTACTCACACTCTCTGAATCTCATGACAGAGCCCTTGGACCTTTGGATTTGGTGCAGTGGTGACAACATGAGGTACTTCGTGTGCTGCTGCTTAGCCTTGTGTTTCTCCAGCTGTATGAAGACCACACCTTCTTCTTGCAGGTCTTGCTGGCGCCCTGCATCAGTGTTTTCATCCGTGTGGCACGCAGCAGTGTGAGCTGCAAAATGAAGCCACTGTTTTTCTTTGTGGGTTTCCTGTGGCCTGATCACACAACGGGCACAACGTGGTCAGGTAAAGTTGTTGTTTCTCTGTATTGTGTTGTTTCTTCTCAAAAGAAGTAACACCCTCTGCCTCAAAAACCCCCCACATCCACTAGTTTCCACTCCTTTTTTAACACTTTGCAGGGATGATTCACCAAATAAACACACATATGTGTATGCATATGTATGTTTCATTGTCATAATAATGCAGGCAGCGAGGCTCGCTAACGTCTATATAAAACAGAAAGCTGTCAATCAACATGGGATTTGTTCATCAGGAAAATCTTGTACGCATTTATGGGAAATTAGGTGTTTATAGTACTTTTTCCTCCACCCCAGTAACCAGGGAAACCCAGACATTCAAAAGAATAAATGCATGTTTGTAATAAGACATTCATGGTGGTTGACTTTTATTGGGTGAACTGGTGATGCATCACCATTAGGAACTATGTTCATTCTTGTTATTAATGGTTCAAATTCCTGTAGTTACTTTTACAAAGTTCACCGAGGAGGGTTAAATAACACACATGAGTCTTTACACACACTTCAATCAATCAGACATATGTAGAGAGATCAGAGAAGTCAGATCAGAGCTTAACGAACTGGGTCCTTGTTGTTATGATGCCTATATCTGTAAACCAGATCTGGGGAATATTTGTATGTTTTCCTCGACCTTAGTACGTCCTGTTCCGCTGTACTAGAGGCCTTCATCAGAGTTCAGGGGATTCATAACATTCACCGATTCATGGGCTGCACTCCATTTAAGGTCTAGTTTAAGGACAAGACTTCTCATGAGAGCACTTCCCGTACCACACCATGTGCACTCCACTTGATAAAGTAGAGTCACAGTAGAGACTGATGTTGTCTCCTGGCATGACTGTCGCCTCCAACACTCATCCAGTGGTCCAAGCATGCCTGCAGGATGCAGCTATTGGAATATCAAGACACATGCAAAAGCAAGGAGACGAGTGGTGGACAGACAAAAACTCAACACAGAAACACTGACATGTTTCCATGGATTCATTATATATAATCAAAAGAAGTAAATCCTTAAGTTTATGAAAATACACTCAGGTCCATGTGAGATGAGGACCTGGTGTCTCACTGGCAGAGTTCATGACATTTCCGCATACAGGATATGTAAGTTGTGATCGGCATCTTCTTCTTCTGTGGTTGTGTGTGGCTGTGGTTGTCTTGTGAAACGATATCTTCCCAGACCTGAACCTGTACACACGCTGACTGAGGACTGAATACAACAGGTGCTTTCACACAGTGTATAATGGTACACTTTAGGGACCAACGAAATATCCCCAGCTTTATTGTTCATGTTTAGTGGAAACCACCAGAACTGTATGAAAGTGTTTTGGGTTATTGTCACATTGGCTGTAATAGAGTACAGCCTTTACAGGGTCTCTTTCCCTCCTGTGATGAGCAGAGTGTTGAATCAGACACACCAGCATGGACGGATGCTAAAGTTATTAGCATTCTTGTGATATGAGTGTAGTTAATGCTGTTGAGGCTATGGCCACAAATAGTATGCTTTGCCCGAGTCATTAAAGAAAAGCAACGTCAGTGCAGATCTCTCACCTCGCAGCACACATCAGAGGGATCGTGACCTTCTTTCACAGCGGCCCACGAGTTGAAGACGGAACAGGCTTCGCGGCTTCCTGTACACTAAAGAACTCACGGGGGTTCAAAGCAAAAAAGAACATACTTTCAACCGAATTGTGACTTTGTGAACCGTACCACCCCCAGAGCTATAAAAGACATTTTTTCTTTAATCCTTCAGAGGTTGTGAGATCGCCATCAGACCACAAATCTGTGTGAAGTGACACCCCGGTCTTGACGGTGCATTTTACGCCAGAGTGTACCAGGCCGAGGAGGTGAGATGATGCTTCTGGTGTCCAAAATCCAACATAACGCTTAAGCTTATTATCTTTAATGGGTGGACGGAGGACGAGAGGGAGCGAGTGTCACGGTTTGGGTCTGCTTCTTGTCTTATTTTGTAGTTTTCATGTCTCTTGTGTCCCTGGGTAACTTCACTTCCTGTCTTCCCCTGTGATTGTCTGCCGTGCCTGATCGTTTCCACCTGTGTTCAATCACCTGCACCTCCCTTGTGTATTTAAGATCTGTGAGTCTCTTGTCTTGTGTGGCGTCATTACATGTCGATTGTCCATGTGTCAAAGTAAGTCTCTTGTGTTTCCAAGTCCAGGTCCTTGTTTTTTGTCGGTTTTGTTTTCTCCTCCTTCCTCCCCTTTTTGGTTGGAGCGATTTTGATTTCGAGTTCTTTGACTATTAAAGCCCTTTTATTTTTCATCAACTCTGCGTTTGAGTCCTCCCTCCTTGCCCTCGCACCCCGCGCTGTGACAGCGAGAGAGAGAAAGAGAGAGGATAAGTAGTGGTGACGGGCTACAATCATTTTGCTCTCTTGGTGACGACAACTATAAGCTCACATACTGCAGTACAAGAGACGTCTCTAAAGACAAATGCTTTGATGTTCAATGAGCATTTTTTAGATTTCTACTGAAACAATGATTTCAGTTTTATCAAAATGCGCCATTCTCACTGCTTGATCCTGTTGATGCAGTTACAATTTACAACAATGAAAAAAAAATCCACCATAAAAACATTTGGAAGTTTGATTAATGTTTGTTTAACGTCTCCATCATCTCACAACTGACAAAGGAGATGAACGATAATGTCACTATGCAGTCAGACAGCTGATTGGCTCTGAATTCAACTTTACCACCAGTAAATAAACAGTTAAACGTTTGAGCTTGTTAGTTTTAGAAGAAAGTATCACATGTAGAACTGTAAAAGGGTACTTTTCTTTTGGAAAACCAGTGCAAACCAGTCCACTTGTACATTGATGATTCTGTTGTATTAAACAAGTTAAATAAGTGTTAAGTTAACATGGTTCAAATAGCGATGAGGGTAAGAGCCAAGGCAATGTACTCAATCCTGTTTTAGATGCGCAGGGAGCTTTTTCACTTTTGACTATACTCACACCTTTATTTCAATATTTGGTCACTGTGCTAAATTAAAACAACTTTCTAGTAAGTGTTTTCTTTTGGATCAAAACACTTGCATTGCTCAGTCTCTTCCAAAAGAGTTATTATTTAAAAATGTTTAATTAACTTTGGCCCATGATTTTGTTACACCAGTAATCAGATGTTGCCACACTGATTGGCCAGCTGGTCAGAGCCAATGGATGCAGTTATAGAATCCAGCAGCTATAAAAACTGTACATTCATGATTCAGCTCCATGTCATTTTGTTTGTTCAGCAGAGGCCAGCAGAGTTCCTTTGGTGTGACTCGCTGTTACTTTCCCTTTCCTTTTTTTTGTGATCCCAGAATTTTTGTCCATTTTCTTAAATACCACGCCTCACTGCAAGAAATCGTATATGTATGTGTACGGTTACAAAAATCTTGATCTAGTAAGGAATAATACATTTCTTTAATTTAATTCAGTAAACACACGCCCACCCTGAAGTGCTGCACTACGTTGTTCACACTAACGGCCGATCTCGAGTGAGCCCATAAGCCCAGTGACCACGGTGAAACCACACGGCACGCTCTCTGCAAACAAAAGACGCCCGCGCACAGTGCAGAGCAGAGCATTGCATCTCAGTCAGGATGTGGTCACACGTATGGCAGAAGAAAATGTCCTAATTTGGCTGAGAGTTGGACATAAAGAAATAAATCTAATTAACAAACAGGAATTGTTTTCAGTGATTTATACCACAAGAACAATAATTTAAAAAAAGGTTGTTGAATGCTCTTCACTGAATTACCTCTGAGAGGTAATGTCACATTAGCTGCACAAGAGCAAACAGGATTTCTCTCTGGGAAGTTTTAAAAAAGTTGTGTTTATTTTTGGCATAACACATTTAATATATAAGTGATAAAAAATGATTGCCTGTCAGGTTTAACATAATGATGAGTACAGAGTGCACCTTACCAACGCAGGTACTGAAGGGGGGGGGTGAGGTAAAGTAAAATGGCTTGGAAATTGATTTGCAGTCCATCAATCACAGTAAGCCCCGCCCTAAAGCAAACTACTCTCTATGGTCTATTTAACTCTAAATGATCAGATTGGTAGATGTTGAATAGTTGTGGTTGTTATTTCCCTTTTTCAGACTCTACATCCTCGAAGTATTGATGGCAGAATAGGTGCTGAAGTCAGAACTCTGGATCTTCTTCTTCTGTGGTCTGTGTGATGTCTGTTGGATTTCCAGTGCAGCATAGCACACATCTTCATCCTGAAATTTGACATTTGTCCTTTAGGATCGTGAACTGATTTATTGCCATGAATCAGTACTTTCTTCTGTTACACCTACCCCATGCTGTCTTCTTTGAGGTGTTTGCTGATCAGGTTGTGGAGCTGCAGAAATCAATACAACATCAGTACAGACAGAACGGTGCATCAACACTCCAACACGGATCAAAAGGAGAGACTTCAGGTTTCTTTGTGATAACAATTCATTCAGTAGATTACCAATGACATTTCTTACATTTAGCTCTTAAGGAGCAGTATACAGTAGTTACCTTTTTTCTGACAGAGATGATAAACTAGAAGAGAGGAGAGCAGAGAGGAGAGAACAGCAATAGCTGGACACAAGGAGAACAGCACCATCCAACACACAACACAGAGGCACTGAGTCTGGGGCGGAGGCTCGCTGGGGTCTGGACCTAAAAAAGAGTTGTGTCAAAAAGATGAATTAAACTCAACGAACACAAAGATTAAACTATACACTGTATGGATATTTTTTGGCACTATAGATAGTCATGACAATGATTTAGCTTTGTTCAGAACACAAACAACTCAGCAACAAGAGCAAAGAAATACATGGTTTTATATATATATATTTTTTGCTTTATTTAAATACATATAAATACAGGCCTTTGATTACTGAATAAAGCTTTTTGCATGTCCAAATAAATATAATAACTGTTGGAGGACCCCTGAACCTAAAGAGCCAGGAATAAAACCACTGTTGGGTTTGAATGAAGTTTAGTAGTTTGTTGAAAATTCAATCTGTTCGTTGAGCAGAATAAGAAATATTCTGCATTGACATTACTTTTTAGTGTGCGGAAACGTTCCAAAAATGTCAGAATAAAGACAAACGTCCAACCTATAATTTTGACAATGCTTCAGATTTAAAATGATAAAATGATATCATAAAAATACAGAACATTACATATTTAGGGATGACCTAGATCCCTTCAGATACATGAAGTCTCAGATTTGGGAACATAAATATTTGTTTAAAGATTTATACTGTTTTCTTTAAGATATTTCAGATATTTCAATATTTCTGTGAGACGTCATAATGGTTCACCTTTTGATCGTTAATATAAGTACAAATGGGGCCTGTGTACATTTTCCTACTTGGTGATAATTGTTTAGTCAAATCATACAACATAGATTTCACAGGAACAACATCAGAGCAGCATACTTACTGATTAAAATCCACGTTGTGACGTTTCCTTTTCTGTAAACAGTTGTGGAGCTAATGAATGATTTTTCCTCCACTGTTTTCTGTTCAGTTCCACAGTAGTAGAGTCCCTCATCAGAATCAGTGATGTTCATGATCAGCAGGTCATAGGAATCAGAAGAAGAGTTTTTCACAAATTGAAAACCAGGAAGACTCTTCAGAAGATCTTTAGTGTCATTAGCTAGACTGATCCTTGAAATTAATGCCCCAACGTCTACTCTAAGGACAAGGGACGGCTGGTTCTCATGAGAGCAGTTCCTGTACCACACTATGTGTACACCAGTTGATGGTTTACAATCACAGTAGAGAGTGATGTTGTCTCCTCGTCTGACTGTCACTGATCCAGAGATCCATTCATGACTGCAGGATGCAACTCCTGGAAAACAGAGAAAATGGTAAAAGCAGCTGAAAATGTGCTCCGTGTTGGATGGTTTCACGTTACAGCAGGGGCAGATTTCTGCTCAACACAACAACAATGAGAGCGTCATACAAAACAAATAAGACTCACCTAAGAGAGCCACTAGAAAAGTGTGCAGCACGTCCATGAGTGATGATGATCGGAAGTTAAAAGACAGCGAGACAGATTTCACCCAAAGACGTCATGCCCCCAAAGACAAAGGAAGTGTTCAATATGATTGGCCAGTCAAGTGGAAAATTCTCTTCTGTTTTTTTCCGTTGGTGTAAAGATGTTTGTGGTATTTTATGCTTCCCGTAAAAGAATACTCTATAATGAACACAATAAGATAAGCCCCACTGAGGGGTTGCCATTACACAGCCTTGTATTTCATCCACTGTTGGGTTTGTACAGTATTACCTACTATTGTACCAAGTTTTTATTGAGAATAATGCTGCCATTTTTTGCAGATCTGATCGTTGGCTTTAAAAATGCGAAATGATTGAGATCCTGACATCCTTTTGTTGTGTTTGTTCCTCTGTTCATGAGAACGGATAAAGAAGTTGTTAGCATTGAGTGACTAGCATGTTGTCCATGTCTTTGCAAAGCTTGACAAGCTCTCCTTCCTGCTTCTGAGGCCAAAAGCTGACGTTCATTTTAATCGTTTAAAAGTCTCTAAGAACACGTCAATTATTAATGATTACCAAAAATACTGTTTATGGCTCTTCTGAAAAATTATACATATGATTATTTTGGAGGTTTGACCTCTAAACACAACAACAGGACACGTGTGTTTGTCTACATGTTCACACACATCATCTCAGAGGACGGATAGAAAATGTCAAATCTTCATGGTGGGAACTATCAAACACACTTGTCTTTAAATTGGGGCTTGAATAAGGTGTAATGCAGTGGTTGCTGTGGTACTGCTATGTGTGCGTGCGTGTCTACACATGCCTGCACTGATGTCCACACTTCATGCTGTTTCCCGTTCAGACTTTGAGTCTCTGTTGATCTACTCACCAAAAAAACACAGTTTTGTGTGACTGTGGTTTGGTGGCTGTATGCGAAGAAAACAAGACCTGGATGAAGATTATTGTTTTTCCATATCCTGTGGCATAGGCATTTATTTCATACTAGAATACTACAACCCACTGTTGAAATTTAATTTGGCGGAGGTAATAATCAATTTTTAGATGTAAGATTTAGAATTAGATGTTTCCACAGATGTGTGTCCAGGTAGTGGCCTACTTCTTGCACCCCATCATCTTTAAGTTTCATTAACCACTTGCTGGAGACGGGATATTGGTATAAATTAACAGATTGAAGAGTAACCCAGACTTTCGTTTGAAGGTCCATTCAGTCTTTAATTCATCATCTAGTCCTTGCATACAGCACACAGGGTGCACTTGGAAATCATCACTCTCACTCAGGGTTCGAAATGAGGGGGATCTGGGGGGTCCCGGACCCCCTATAAGTCATTAGGGACCCCCTATAAGAATTTATTTTTAGATTTTGGGGGGGTCCCCGACAAATATTTTTAACATTAAAAATGATAGGTCTTTAGTGACGTTTTATATTTATAACAATGATTAATTTATTTCCTAACCGGAATGGGCAGCACTCAGGGCAGCCAATAGCATCACAGATAGTTGTTGTGCTCTATGACGCAGACACGTAGGTTATTGTTGAACGCGGCAAAAACGAAGCCTCACAAAGAGTGAAATCCCTCATGAAAATCCTGTAAGTGCTTCGATTATGTTTATATCTCCATAATAATTGCTTATTATAGTAAAATATTTGGAGTTGGTGTTCCTATATCAAGACTATATCAAGAGTGCGTTTGTCAACGTTTCTGGCTGTACGTGAATGAAGCCAAACTGCCAGCTAACAGAAGACAGTTAGCAGTTAGCAGCTAGACTAGTTATTCAAAGCTAGCAAACTAACCTAATTGTCCAGTCAGTGATTACGAAAGATAGCGAGGACTTTATTCAAGTCTGTGAGTTTTGAATGTGAAAATGTCATCCACGTGAATCGTGTAGATCCGAAGTTTTTTTGGGGGGTGGGACTGTTAGGATATTCCTTATCCACCCGAGTTGGTTGATAGAAGAATCCACTGCAGGAAATTAGTTAAAAAGTTTAACATTTATTTAGAAGAGAAAAAGTTGTACATGAGCAATTCTCCGCAGATATATCTGGAGACAATGAAATATATCGAAATGCATCGCAAGCAAATCCCTTCCAAAGTCCGCCTGCCTTCTGGCACTGACCTGTTTTTAATCCCTCTGGTGCCCTTGAACGTTGGTTCAACCCAGTTCATCCTTCTGTAACAAACGCCTTCCCCGAACAATGAGTGTCTGGTACTCTCTCCTGCAGCCTTCGGCCTTGCCCTGAAAATGGGTTCAAACTGGCTCTCCCTTCGGTCGCAGGTGTGTTATCTCAGATACAATTTTATCTTCATTTTTCCTGTGCTCTCTTTTCCACCATTCACATTGTCTGCCTTATAAGGACCGATCCGGTCACGCCATCTGTCCTACAAGCGGACATCTATTCTACAAGCTAAAAAGTAAATACAAGAAGACACACACAGAGAACCCCACATCCCACAGGACCAAGACCCGGTGCTAATACGGTACAGGTGTCTTAACGGCCGTTATCTACCAGACCGAATAGTAACTCTGATTTCGGTGCCTTATTTAGATGCCACTTAAATGCCTCCCGCTTCTCCCTGATGCTCCGAAAACGGACGTTAGAGGGAACTGAAACAGCGACGCACGGGACGCTAGTAAACACTACACTGGACAGCAGGTAACGTTAGCCTACCGTTAGCTAGCAGCTGAAGTATATATATATTTTAAATATGTCAATGGAGCAACCACGGTTAAAATACTGGCAGCTAAACGGTGTAAAAGTGTGTCTGTGTTTCACTGAACAGTCTGTAGCTGCCGTTGTCTGAAAAACACAGATGTTGCGTTCACGTGAAATTCGCCTCGCCAGCCTTGTGCTGCATTCGAAGTTGTTGTAAAAGTACCCTTTTCCCATTGTTTTAGTTATAAGTTATTGTTATTACATTATTACTAATTCATTTAATTTTGAGCTGACTATCGTTTCTTTTTTTTACTAATTATAATACATATACTATATATAAAGACATGTGTTAGCATGTGTTAGCAAATGTTGTATTCCTCCTTTTTTTTTCTTTTGGGGGGGGGGGGGGGGGGGGTGGTTGTGATGGGGGTGTGTCAAGGGTAAATTGTGCCTTTGTTATACCATGGCTGTTGTTGGGTGAAATTGTAGATGTATTGGTCAATTGGTCACTAACCTGATGAAGTTGTTAACAAATAAATAAAATATGTGCCTGGTCACTTAACATGTTGATTTCGAAAAATGTGGTTACTATTGGATTATTGTCATAAATGGCTTTCGGTCATGTTAGAATAACTTTTTTTTAAACGTGTCCCTAAAGATTTTAGTTCAGGTTTGTGGGATGTGGGGTTCTCTGTGTGTGTCTTCTTGTATTTACTTTTTAGCTTGTAGAATAGATGTCCGCTTGTAGGACAGATGGCGTGACCGGATCGGTCCTTATAAGGCAGACAATGTGAATGGTGGAAGAGAGAGCACAGGAAAAATGAAGATAAAATATTATCTGAGATAACACACCTGCGACCGAAGGGAGAGCCAGTTTGAACCCATTTTCAGGGCAAGGCCGAAGGCTGCAGGAGAGAGTACCAGACACTCATTGTTCGGGGAAGGCGTTTGTTACAGAAGGATGAACTGGGTTGAACCAACGTTCAAGGGCACCAGAGGGATTAAAACAGGTCAGTGCCAGAAGGCAGGCGGACTTTGGAAGGGATTTGCTTGCGATACGTATTTCATTGTCTCCAGATATATCTGCGGAGAATTGCTCATGTACAACTTTTTCTCTTCTAAATAAATGTTAAACTTTTTAACTAATTTCCTGCAGTGGATTCTTCTATCAACCAACTCGGGTGGATAAGGAATATCCTAACAATTTTGGGGGCTCGTCCGGGATAGGAGTTTTCCTGCAGGGGGAATTCGGTCCAAGAGCTTTCACCTGCTGAACACTGCGTACTCCCAGGCCGGCCTCAAAACAAGGTAAGCAGAAACCTGTTACTAATTCTGCATATTGATTAATCTAAAATAAGGAGTACGCTGTGGATTGGTGGTGAAGGAACCAAATTGATACATGAGCAATTCGCTAAAGTTAATATTAAGGAAACCGGTAAAAGTGCACAACAATAGTACCGGCGAGTACTATTGGGTTTAGTAGGTACCGGCGAGTACCAAGGGATCTTCTATCCGACACAAATTAAAGGATCAGGGATCCTATTGGGTTTAGTAGGTACCGGCGAGTACTATTGGGTTTAGTAGGTACCGGCGAGTACCAAGGGATCTTCTATCCGACACAAATTAAAGGATCAGGGATCCTATTGGGTTTGGTGGGTACCGGCGAGTACCAAGGGATCAATGATCTGACACAAATAAAAGGATTTTGAATCCTAGTCTTTGGTTTGGCAACCCCATCAGTTCCTGACGAGGGCTGAAGTCGCTAGGTGAGTGTCCTGGGGATTTGAGGACCCCCGAAAACTGGTCTTTGGTTTGGCAACCCCATCAGTTCCTGACGAGGGCTGAAGTCGCTAGGTGAGTGTCCTGGGGATTTGAGGACCCCCGAAAACTGGTCTTTGGTTTGGCAACCCCATCAGACCCTGACGAGGGCTGAAGTAGCTAGGTTGGAGTCCTGGGGATTTGAGGACCCCCGAATCCCAGGGTTGGAGTCCCTAGGAGTAAAAGCTCCTTAAATCCTGGGCTGCAGTCTCTGAGCAGCTCGTGTGTGTGTGTGTGTGTGTGTGTGTGTGGGTGCAAGCAAGCAGGAGAGTGAAAAAAGAAAAAAAAAAAAAAGAAAAAAAAGGGGAAACTGAGAACATAGACGGTCCGAGAGGTTAATATAAACTTTCGGTGTAATACATTGATGACCGAGAGGTTAACATAAACTTTCGGTGTAATACATTGATGACCGAGAGGTTAACATAAACTTTCGTTGTAATACATTGATTCTCGGAAGGTTAAGATAAACTTCCGTTATAATGCATTGATTTCGAAGGGTTAAAATAAACCTTCGTTACAATAAAAGAATTCTGGAAGTATAACATAAGTTCTCAGAACAAACGGGGAAGCTTGCTGGAGCTGCGGAGAACATTTACTGTGTCACACTGAGGTGACCAGCTGTCCGAGCGGGTTAAAGCGATATAACTGGGAACTGTTGTTGGAATGGAAGATGAATATGATCGGGAAACTGTTGACGGCGGCTGGGGGCCAGCGCCGGGGTATCGATGGAAAATAATAAACGACCAGCTGAGGCTGTTGTTGGTGGCGGTGGGTGGAGAGACCACCGGGAAAAAGAAGCATGAGGCTGTGGAGCGCACGGAACGCGCGGTGAGAAAGTTGTTAGAAAAGAAAGGCGTTAGTTTGGCAGACAGGCTGTCACTGGCGCAGATTTTGTGGGAGAAGGAGAGAGATTGTAGAGAAGAAAAGAAGGAGCTTGAGTCGAAACGCGAGAAGGCGAGTGTGTTGAAAAAAGGAAAACTTCGTAAAGAGATGGAGGATGTGGAGGACATGAGGTCCGCATTGTTTTCGTACTGGATAAAAGGTAAAGCCGTGGGGAGAAATAACCAGGAACGGTGTAATGAGGAAAGACCACCGGCATACGATGTTGAAATAAACGGTGTGAATTCGGCTTCTGCACCTGCTGGGTTGTATCCTGTATTAAATATAACGGGGGGAGAGTTGGAAGTTGAAGAAAGTGTACCACTGCGGGGTTGTCGGGGCAACGAGGTAACGGGGGAAAGCCGGCCTTTCGAAGCGCGTCAAAATCGGGAGGGGTTTAAAGAATGGACGGACTCACGCACTCCGGGGAGAAGGGACAGCTCAGAAGTGCAGCGGAGAAATAAGGCGGATAAGGGAAAGTATTGAGCCGGGGCGAATGAGCGGGTGAAAACACAATTGAGATACGGGGAATCACCAGACATGGGGGAGAGAGGAAAAAAAGGCTCTGCCTCGGCTCAGGAGGAGCAAAACGGGGAATGCGGGGATAACAGCGACCCAGAGATTCACGGGGAACCGGGAAAAATGTATCCGTTATTCATGTCTTCTCGAGGTGTTAATAAATACAAGCCGTGGTCGCTGGGAGACGTGTCTGCTCTAGTCGCGCAAATGCCTGCACCATCTGAAGGGGGAGATAAGTGGCTAAAACAACTCGATACGCTTACTAACGGACACACGCTGGCGCTCGGCGACTTTAGGGCTGTAGCAGCCAGATGCATGACCGCACATGATTTAGCGGACGTGGAAAACAGAGCGGGGGTGACCCGACAAGCCGATGACGACAGATTTTTGTATTTCGCGACGGAGATCGGGGACGCAATGCGCGAGAAATGGCCACTTCTAATGTCGACTAAAATACCGAAATTACCATGGGACGCGAAGAAAACCCCGCGCGCGTATTTGGACGAATGTAAAGAGACCTGGGTAAAAAGCACTAGCCATCATCCGGGAACGGAGGGCATACAGAGAGAATGGTTCAGACAGGCGGTGCTGGAGGGAGTACCAGAGGGGGTAAAAGCTAAAATGATCACTAATCCAGACTTGCCAGGAAGTGAATCTGCTGTGTGGGAAAGACATTTACTGCACCATTTACAGGACGCGACTGAGGAAGCGACAGGGGAAGAGAAGCAGCTAAAAGAATTACAGGCTCAGCTTCTTAGGCTTCAGCTCACTAAGGTCAAACAGGAAGTGAGCGACAAGAAGCAGAAAGGGAAAGACGAGCGACAGATGACAGTCCAGGCTGCCCCAGCTGAAGGTAACGCCCCAGATTTGTATCCACTCCCACCATGGGAGGAGACGTCGTATGGGACAGCCCAGGGGTGGGGCCCAAACCGAGGGGGCGGTTATCGGGGAGGTTACAGAACTAATTACAGGGGTGGCGCTGGTCGGAGAGGATCATACGGTGGGGGAGGAGAAAGAGGCGGCTACCAAGGGAGAGACGCTTGTTTCAACTGTGGTATGGAGGGGCACTGGCGCATGGAGTGTCCTAGCAAAAAGAAGAGACAGGGGAGGGGCAGGGGTGTCCCGTCTCGGGGGGCTTGGGCCCCCAATCCACATGCTGCGCCACCTAGGGGACAATACCCTGCACTGGAGGACTGGGGCTATGAGGCGGATGCCTCTCAGTGACACACCCCGATGGGAGACTCCGACAGCAGGGGCAGGGCAGACCCCATGCTGGTACTGCAACAACAACTGCCGTTTCTCGTTGACACTGGGGCCACATACTCCACCATACAAGCAGCGGGCTCGTCTGCTATGTCCAAAGACAGTGTCAGCGTTATGGGATTCTCCGGGGTGTCACAGAAACTGCCTATAACAGTCCCCCTACCGGTGAAAGTGGGAAATCAGACATTGACTCACTCTTTTGTTGTCTCACCTCAAGTTCCAGTGAATCTTATGGGAAGGGATCTTCTCATCAAAACAGGGGCTTCAATCTTGTGCGGCCCGGACGGACTGAGTGTCACATTGCTGGATGGAACTGTGTTGCATTGCAATGACAATGGACAGACTAATGGCCAGTGGGTGATGCAGCCACTGCAACAACAACAGTGCGCAGACATCTACTGGGGCCTCCTAAAGCCTGAGTGTCCTGACATCCCAGGGGTGATGGCTCTTTACCAAAAGTGGAAGCCTTGGATAACTCTTCTTGATCCGTATGTTTCTCCTCCTGACCCGCCTCATGTAACATTGTTCTATGATAGACAAGGGGATGATTGCTACTGGGATGAATTTATGGGGCACTTAGAGAGCACTGAGTGGGAGGTGACGTCCCAAAACCTCTATGTGGGCCCAGAAGGGGTAGCCACAGCTGTTATCCTCTCTCCTGATCAATTGAAATGGTATTTAATGAGCCAAGAGGCGGTGCCACATGTATCGCTGGCTCTGCATCCCAAACATCAGGCTAAAGACTTGGGTCCAATGACTAAACGAGCAGTGCTGCTAGATGACTGGGTGTGCACTCAACTGCCTGATGTTTGTTTTTCTCCTTCCGCTAAGATGTACAGAATTTCAGGGAAAGCGACTAACACTGTCATTTTAACGCATAAACAGGTGTCCAGAGACCACGGAAGGGAGAAGACCGACCATCCCCACACAGCTATCCTTCTTGAGAAACTTCCAGACTACCTCTGGTCCGAAGGCCCGACTGACGTAGGTTTTTGTAACACATGTAAACCAGTAACGTTTGAAATTCAAAAGCGACCCCCCATTTGGCAGTCCCAATACCCTCACAAGCCAGCCGCGGCAGAGGGGATCAGGGACACTATAGAGGGACTCATTAAGTCAGGAGTACTGGAGCCCTCTCAGTCCGCCTGGAACACGCCCATTCTTCCGGTAGAAAAGGCAGCAACTGGTAAATATCGCATGGCACATGATCTCAGAAAGATAAACGACATGCTGGTAACGACAACGGTACCCGTCCCGAACCCATACACTGCGTTGACTAGTCTAACACCACAACAACAATGGTTCACGTGCATTGATTTGGCAAACGCGTTCTTTTGCATACCCCTACAGGAAGACTTGCGGGATGTATTCTCATTCACATATGGGAACAAGCAACTACGTTATACTCGGCTACCGCAAGGATTTGCTCTTTCACCTGGTATTTTCAATCAAGTGTTAAAACAAGCATTGACAGGTTGTCCGCTCCCAGAGGGCACGACGCTGATCCAATACGTTGACGATATCCTCCTCGCATCCACTTCAGCTGAATCCTGTGTGGAAGCAACAGACACCATCTTACGCTGGTTGGCCACGACCGGTTTCAAGGTCAGTAAGTCAAAGTTGCAGGTCGCCAGGCGGCAGGTTTCGTTTCTGGGGAGAGTGCTGTCAGGAAGCGGCTCAGGGCTCTCAGCCGCGCACAGGTCCAGTATTCTCCACCATTCGCGTCCACAGAATGTAAAGGAAATGCTTTCCTTCCTAGGACTCACGGGGTTCAGCAGACAATTCATTCCGCGTTATTCAAATCTCACTCAGATTCTACGTGCAAAGGTAAACGAGAAGGGGATGAGGAACCTCACTGCTAAACTCGAATGCGACCAAGGGGCGGAGGAGGCATTTATTACACTAAAAACAGAGCTGGCGCAGGCCGCAGACCTTGCAGTTCCAGATTACAGCGCGCCGTTTTACCTGGACGTTTCTGAAACAACAGGGGTAGTAAATGGGGTTTTGTTTCAGAAAAAGGGGGAAGGTAAAAGGAAGGTGCTTCTGTATATCAGTGCCATGATGGACAACATGGAAAAACGACACCATGAATGCACACAACACGCAGCAGGGGTTGCAAAGCTATTAATGAAAACAGCACACATAGTCATGGGCCACCCACTACACGTGCTAACAACACACAGCATAGTAGCTTATGTAAACTCACAAACTTTCACGATGACGTCACTAAGACAAAGAAGGCTGAGCAAGCTGTTAGAAGCTCCAAACCTCACCTTCACACATGAAGGCATCAACATGGCTGATCACATGGGAGAGGGGGAACCACACCAATGTGAGTACAAGGTGGAGCTGGAAGCAAATGCACGAACCGACTTAAAAAGCACACCACTGACACACTTTGATTGGCAATTGTTCACTGATGGCAGCTGCTTCAGACATCCACAACATGGGTTGCAGTCCGGATACGCGGTAGTCAGAAGTAATGGGGCAGGAACAGAGGTTCTGGAAGCGGGAAGAATTCAGGGTCAACAGTCAGCAGAGAGAGCGGAGGTACTCGCGCTGATAAGAGCGCTACAGCTGGCAGAAGGGAAGGCAGTAAACATCTATACTGACTCGGCTTATGCGGTAGGAGCAGCTCACGTGGAGCTGGGGCAGTGGTTAAGAGCAGGTTTTCTGACGGCTGGAGGAAAACCGATTAAACACGAACCAGAAATGAAAGACTTGGCGGCAGCCTTGGCTCTACCAAGCACAGTGGCCATTATAAAGTGTAAAGGACACGAGCAGTCCACCAGCACGGTGGCAAAGGGAAACCAGGCAGCAGATCAAGCTGCAAAACAGGCTGCAGGGTATCAAATGGGGCTCCAAATGGTAAGTGCAGAAGAAGAGGGACAGTTGGGGCCACAACTTAATGAGGAGCAAATTGCAGAAGCCCAAAAGGGGGCGTCTCCACAGGAGAAAACGGTGTGGAAACAAAGAGGGGCTACGGAGGCTGGAGGCCTCTGGAGGTCCCCGGACGGTCGTCCAGTGCTACCACCTGAAATCAGAAACAGGTGTTTGCAGGAGGCACACGGGATGGCACATGTGGGACACAAACAGATGAATAGGAATCTTTGTCACTGGTGGCATCCGTTTTTGGCAGACATGACACGTGAATATGTTAAGACCTGTAAAATATGCATCACGTTTAACCCAAAACCAACGGTGAAGCCGGAGATGGGGGTGTTTCCGTTGACATTGGTGCCGGGACGGGAAATAGTCATCGACTACACTGACATGATCACCCGATGCGAAGGTAAAAGGTATCTCCTGGTATGCGTGGACGCCTTGACCGGCTGGCCAGAGGCGTGGCCCACAAAAAAGAGGACAGTAAATCTGTTATCAAATGTTTGATAAACCATTACATACCAAGACATGGGTTCCCTGAGAAAGTCAGGTCTGACAACGGCACACACTTCAAAAATCATGACCTACAAGAAGTGGAGAGAATGTTGGGTCTGAAACATGCTTTTGGTACAGTATATCACCCCCAATCCCAAGGGAAAGTAGAACGCATGAACCAAAACTTAAAACAAAAATTGGCTAAAATCTGTGCACAGACAAATTTAACCTGGGTTCAAGCCCTTCCACTTGCATTAATGGCCATCAGAAGCTCAGTCAATCAGGGTACAGGTTTCACCCCATACGAGCTGACCACTGGAAGACAGTTTCCCGGACCAAGCGCAGGCTTGAAGCTCCAGCCTGACCCGGACACACCAACAGGTGAGTATGCAAGTCATTATAACGAACTACGAGCTCTCGTTTCAGATTTTGCGGTCCAGGTGCGAGACAGAACCGGAGGGCAGAACACCCCTGATCCGCACACAACAGCCTGGGTCCTCCTGAGGGTCATTAAGAGGAAGTGGTCGGAGCCACGGTGGACAGGACCATACCAGGTGGAGGAGAGAACCTCACACGCTGTGAGGCTGAGAGGGAAAGGGGACACCTGGTACCACTGGAGCCAGTGCGCCCCCGCGGACAAACCGGGTCGCACTCTTCAGGACATCCTGACAACGCAGCAGAAAGAGACGGAACTGGGCACTGGATAGTGCCCGGACGTGCTCTCGGCGGGCAGTGACCGACAGACACCCAGTGCATGGTGTTCTGTGTTGACTGTCTACAACGAAAGAAGAAGACCAGCGACGAAGAAATGCACAATGCTATCCTCTCCTCTCCTCTGTTCTATCTTTCTCAATTCTCCGCAGTTAGTTTAGTTGAAATAGAGAATGTTGAGCACGCTTAATATTTCCATAATTGCTATGGGGGGGGTAACGGTTGTTATTGCATTAGCTCTTATATACTTAGCTGTCACAGGTTCCACCTTGTTTGTTTGAGTGTTATTACAGTGTTGATACTATATAGCTTGGGTTGTTTTTGGGTATATCTTTCTGTGAGTTGTTTGTGTAATCTAGTGGAAAGGAAGCGAGCCACAGTAAGCGACAGAACCAACACTTGGGGGTCCCTTCTCAAAGTCAGACACGAAAAGACAGGGCGTGGCGTAAGGTAAGAGGTTTAAAGGTCCGGGGGGAGGCCCTCCTCCATCAGTATTGAAGGGCGGAGAGGACTTAGAGGAGGAGGTCGACCCGGCAGACTTACTCCATTAGTTAGGGTGATCTCTGTAAGAGATCAAAAGGGGGAAATTGTGGGATGTGGGGTTCTCTGTGTGTGTCTTCTTGTATTTACTTTTTAGCTTGTAGAATAGATGTCCGCTTGTAGGACAGATGGCGTGACCGGATCGGTCCTTATAAGGCAGACAATGTGAATGGTGGAAGAGAGAGCACAGGAAAAATGAAGATAAAATATTATCTGAGATAACACACCTGCGACCGAAGGGAGAGCCAGTTTGAACCCATTTTCAGGGCAAGGCCGAAGGCTGCAGGAGAGAGTACCAGACACTCATTGTTCGGGGAAGGCGTTTGTTACAGAAGGATGAACTGGGTTGAACCAACGTTCAAGGGCACCAGAGGGATTAAAACAGGTCAGTGCCAGAAGGCAGGCGGACTTTGGAAGGGATTTGCTTGCGATACGTATTTCATTGTCTCCAGATATATCTGCGGAGAATTGCTCATGTACAACTTTTTCTCTTCTAAATAAATGTTAAACTTTTTAACTAATTTCCTGCAGTGGATTCTTCTATCAACCAACTCGGGTGGATAAGGAATATCCTAACAGGTTATAGATTGACTACTTTAAAACAAAGTAAACCATCTAATGTAGGTACAGTCTTTATAGACATCATTATTATTCAATCCAGCGGCTAGTTGTTTTACAAATACCATTAACAAAAGGGATGAGAAACGCCATTTGTATTTGATCAAACCCTTTGAAGGTGCATGGTGCTTCCATAATGAGGACACCTGGTGGATTTAGGTAACTTAGTTAACTTCCTTGCTCAAGGAAAGAATGACCTGTTATCCACTTTGTCATGTCAGGGATTTATATACAGTGTTGTAACTTTGTTGCTCCAGAATTACAGGGTTACCTGTTTGATTATAGCCAATCCGCTCCTCCAGACACCACAACAATACTGGGACCAGCCCAAACCATGAAAAACAGAAAAAAAGACCATTATCCCACCCTCAAAATATGTCAATATCATTTTGCTTTCAGTATATAGTGTAGCAAGGTATTCTTCAGTATTATTATAGTTACATTTTAGGGGACCCCCCAAGAGTCCTAAGTCATTTCGAACCCTGTGTAGGACCATCCAATAGATGAAATGGTTCTTAAGAAGTTCTTTGTAGAACCCACTGCCATTTAAGAACCTTTCTTTTCTGTGTATTGGATTGTGTTTTTTTTGGGAAATACAGATATTTTGAATGTTTTTTTGAATCGCTCTTAGTCAGGACTCTCTTAAGACCTGTTGTTGTCCTCGGGCCACAGAGACACCAGATCACAGGATCACTGAGCCACGCAAACTCCTCCACCACGTTAAGGTGGCGATTCACAGGGGAGACTTTTTTTTTATATGGGAAACCCAGAAAGGAGGGGAAAAACCCACGGCCGAATTGAAGCCAAGTCCAGGCATTTCACTTTTTACTTTTGAGGACCCGCCTTCTCATTCATTGATAAATATCATGCAAAGGGAAAACTTGTTATTATGTTATATTATGCTATTTGATACTAGTCCTTTATTATGTTATATATTAGTCCAATATTATGTTATATAATTATTCCTATATTATGCTATATGATACTAGTCCTATATTATGCTATATGATACTAGTCCTATATCATGTTATATATTAGTTCTATATTAAAGAACCGGTTTTTATGGAGACCTAGACTCCGCAACTAGGTGGCGTTGCTGGTACCCTTTTTATAAATTTATCTTATATTTTTTTATTAGATTTTAAGTCCCCCGCCTCACCGGGCTGACAAGGGAACTTTTCTGGCAGTTGCTGGCAGGATCGGATTGGAGAACAGCTGTGGTGATTTAAGACATAAAGGCTTCGAAGATGATGATGCCTGTGTTTCCTGGTGCCCCGTGGCTGCCAAAATTTAAAGGGCCAGGTGAAGATTTAAAATATAGTGATTGGAAGGAACAGATTCAAGGACTGTTAAGTTCCCAAGAATTAACAGAGGCTGGGAAGGCAGCTATTGTGTTGGGAGCCTTAGCAGGAGAGGCTAAACGCCAGGTCAGTGTCCTTGAAGACAGTGAGCGAGACCAGGGTAGGAAGATTTTTCTCCATCTAGACTCTCTCTATGGCGATAGAACCCCAACCCCGGTTTTAAGATCACAGTTCTTCGGTTGTAAACAGAAACCTGGAGAGACTGTACCCTCGTTCATATTACGGTTGAGAGAGCTGTTTTGCATGTTGCGGCGGCATGATCCAAGCAACGCCCCCTCTGACACGGTGCTACGAGACCAATTGTTGCTTGGGCTAAACGAAGGCCCAATGACTCAGGCGCTGAAGGTGTATGCGCGCCGTAACCCAGACGAAGACTTTGCTGCACTACGGCAAGAGGCACTACTGCTGGCCTCAGAACACGGATACACACAGCCGGAGGTAACATGCTTTTCTGTGAACAACTCTCATGCCTCCCCTGCTTTGTTACAGAAGGAAAGTTGGAGAGACTCGCTGAAGCGAGAGATCATGGAAGATGTGAAATCCCAGATGCAAGGACTCGCCCAAGAATTAATGAAGGAAATTAGACCACTCCTTCAACCAGTCAATGCTCCCCCACCGCCCCTGACACAACATAGGGAGCGGTCGCGACCAGCGTCCAGTGTTAATGACTGGGATGGACAAGGTAGGCCGATCTGTCGCCAATGTAGACAAGCGGGACATATAGCCAGGTATTGTAGGAGGCCTGCAGCTTCCCAGGCGGCTTTAAACTAGTCGTCCCTGCTGCTGAGGTCCAAGGGGCAGGGGTTGCTGATGCACTACACGACTCAAGGGCCACGGAAGCCTTTATTGGGCAATGTCCAACTATAGGAGTAACGATTGAAGGGGTTGTGTTGCAAGGACTGTTGGATACGGGGTCTCAGGTTACATTAATGCAGCAGAGTTTATTTGAGCAGCATTTTTCCAAAGCTAAGCTTGGGAAGACCCCTGTAGTTTTCCAGTTAAGGGCAGCCAATGGCCTGGAGATCCCATACACTAGCTACGCAGTGTTTGATCTAGAAGTGGAAGGCATCAAAATACCTGGACGAGGAGTCGTGATTATTAAAGATAGACACTGCACCCACCCGCTCCTCATAGGTATGAATGTTGTGACTGCCTGCTGGGAAACACTTTTTAAACAGCCTGGAAGGCCTGTTTCCACCCCACAGCAGCTGAAGAACCAGAGAGTTTGGCGGGATGCTTTTGCTACCTGTCGACGTATCAAGGCCACCATGACAGAAGACGGATTCTTGGGAAACGTACGGCCAGCTGCTCGCCAAAATATCCAAGTCCCACCAAAGAGTGAACTGCTGGTGTGGGGCCGTGCTCGGATGGGCCCGGGAGGAACTGACTACTGTGCCCTGATGGAAGCACTACCTGAAACCAACAATGTTGGCGTAGCTAGGACACTAGCAGTGGTAAGAAATGGGAGGATCCCTGTTCGTGTCTGTAATCCATATCCCTACACCTTGTCAATAGGGCGGTACCAGAAATTGGGTAAGCTGTACCACATTGATGAAGCTGATGTGCATGGATCTCATGACCTTACCCTATCTCTGGAAGACAATGGTGTTGTTGAAGTGGCTTTGGTAGATGCAACAGTCGACCACAAGGGGCAGGAGCTGCCTGAAGAGGTAAGGAACCTGACTAACCGACCTGATCTCTCTAAACCGCAACAGGAGGAGCTATGCACCCTGCTGCTCAAGTGGAAGGACGCGTTTGCTAACCATGATGAAGACTTTGGTCGGACAGACCTGGTACAACACCGTATCCATACAGGTGATGCAGCGCCCATCAGAGAAAGGTACCGACCTCTTCCGCCTCTGATGTACAAGGAAATGAAAAACCTACTTGCAGAAATGCTTGAGAAGGGGGTAATCAGAGAAAGTTGTAGCCCATGGGCTGCACCCATAGTTCTGATGAAGAAGAAGGACGGTAACTGGAGGTTCTGTGTGGACTATAGGAAACTTAATGCCGTAACCCATAAAGATGCCTTTCCCCTTCCCAGAATCGAAGAGACTCTAACAAACCTGACCCGAGCCGAGTGGTTTTCTACCCTTGACCTGGCTAGTGGCTATTGGCAGGTTGAGATGGACCCCCAAGACAGAGAGAAAACTGCCTTTACAACCCCACTTGGACTATTCGAGTTTGAGCGCATGCCTTTTGGCCTATGTAATGCACCAGCAACATTTCAGCGCCTAATGCAACAGTGTTTAAGTGGACAAATGGCGGAGTCCCTATTGGTGTATTTGGACGACATCATAATATACTCACCTGACTTTTCCTCTCACCTACAGCATTTGGATGAAGTGATCCAAAGATTGTTGCGGCACGGCCTGAAACTGCGATTGGACAAGTGTAAACTTCTCCAACAAGAAGTCAAGTTTTTGGGCCATGTGGTGGACCATTCTGGGGTAAGACCTGACCCCGATAAAATCTCGTCTGTATCAAACTGGCCTGTTCCATCCACGATAAGGCAAGTGAGAGCCTTCCTAGGGCTAGCTGGATACTACAGACGCTTTGTATCTGGATTTGCCAAAATTGCACGTCCCCTGAATAACTTGTTGACAGGCATTCCAGCAAATAAAAAGTCTGAGACTCGAAGAGTGCAATGGTCCTCCGAGTGCCAAGCAGCCTTCGATGCCCTAAAGAGGGCTTTGACACAAACCCCTGTTCTGGCATACGCTGACTACACACTTCCCTTCATTGTCTACACCGATGCAAGCAACCAGGGGTTGGGAGCAGTGTTAGCCCAAGCCCAGGAGGGAAAGGAACGTGTAATAGCTTACGCCAGCCGAAGTCTACACCCAACCGAGAGGAATGATGCTAACTACAGTTCGTTTAAGCTAGAACTTCTGGCTCTAAAGTGGGCGGTGACTGAGAAATTCAGAGACTACCTGACTGGAACACAGTTCACAGTATACACAGACAATAACCCTGTTGCTCACCTGCAGACTGCTCGCCTGGGTGCTGTGGAACAACGCTGGGTCGCTCAGCTGGCTTCTTTCAACTACGACGTCAAGTACCGCCCAGGTAAAAGCAATGCTAATGCAGATGCTCTGTCCAGGTTTCCAGTTGACCCCATCCCTACCAGGGTTGCAGACCAGGAGTGTGAGACAGGAGCAAGCGTAACCACAGCAGCCATTGAGCTAACCCCTAGAAGTGAGGACAGTGAGTGGGCTAGCAGCGAATGGGAAGATGCCCAAGCCAATGATCCAGACATAAAAGTGGCTAAGAGGTATGTAGAAAACCAGACTCTACCGACGGGACCAGAACGCCGAGCCTTGTCCTGTAGAACACAGAGACTGTTGCAACAGCGGAAAAGACTTAAAGTTGAAAACAAAATATTGTGTCGTAAGGTTACTGACCAGCATACCCATGAAGTACGCTTCCAGGTGGTGTGTCCAAGCTCAAGGCGTGAAGAGGTCTGGAAAAAGGTCCATGAAGCCGCTGCCCATGCTGGTGTGGATCGAACACTGGCCCGGATACGACAGCATTTCTATTGGCCTGACATGGAGCAAGAGGTACGCCATTTCCATTTGGGTTGTGTTGCCTGCAGCCTCCAGAGGAAAAGAGTAGAGCCTAGGGCCCCTCTTAACCCAATAGCTGTGTCATACCCTCTTGAGGTAATAGGGCTAGACTTCTTGTCCTTAGGTCGGCCAACAGACCGTATTCAAAACATCCTTGTTGCCACGGATTTATTTACACGCTACTCTTGGGCCATCCCCACACATGACCAAACGGCGCAGACGACAGTAAAAGCTCTGTGGACTCAGGTAATACAGCCTTTTGGCTGTCCAGCTCGGTTCCATTCTGACCGGGGACCAAATTTTGAGTCGGCATTGATGAAACAGCTCTGCGATACCTATGGTATAACTAAAAGCCGCACAACGCCGTACCATCCTGCAGGAAATGGTGGAACAGAACGCTTTAACCAGACCTTGTTAAACATGCTCCGCTCTCTAGAGACAGAGAAGCAAAACCGTTGGCCAGAATACTTGCTTGAGTTGGTACATGCTTACAATAATACAATACACAGTGCAACCAACTACACTCCCTCTTTTCTTATGTTTGGGAGACATCTGAGGCTTCCTGTACATGTGGGACTTGGTGTCGGTCCCCAGCAACTACGCCATGACATTGGTGGTTGGATACTGGACCACCAACAGAGACTTTCACTAGCGTATCGTATAGCTAGACAGAAAATGGGTAACGCAACCTCCCAAAGCAAACAACACTATGACAAAAGAGCTAAAGCCATGCCACTCTTACCTGGAGAGAGAGTATGGGTACGCAACAGAAATCGACGAGGTCAAGGAAAGTTGTGTACTTGGTGGGACCCTGAACAATTTGTTATTGTTGAACTAGTGGGCAATACAGGGTTGGTGTATAGGATAAAACCTGAGAAGGGGGGCCGTGAAAGAACTGTACATAGAAATGCTTTAAAAGTCTGCTTAGCTCCTCCAGCAGACCCCAACCCACCGACCAATGGGCCCGCAGAAGAGACACCCGCAGAAGAGACACCCTGGCCACAAGGAACAGCATTCTATGGGTTTGCTCCAGCCCCAGTGGTGGTCCCGGCGCAGGAGCAAGGACCAGAAGTAGCGCCACGACGCTCAAACAGGACTAACCTCGGCCAACCACCTGCTCGTTATAGGGACGTTTAGGTATTCATGTTGCAGGGACTGCCAACATTAAAGAGTGGAGGGATGTCACCAGGGGGACATTGTGGTTTAATTATTGGTTATATTTCAGCATGGTTTTGGTTTTATGTATGGCATGTTTTTATAAACATTTTAGCATGTTTTGTTTTTATAACATTTTAGCATGTTTTGTTTTATTACATTTTAGCATGGTTTGTTTTATTACATTTTTACTTATAAAACCAATGTTTAGTCAACTACATGCACCTGGAGGGACTAATCAACTACAGAGCCCTGGCCAACCATATTTCACTAGGAGAAAGGACCTCCCCTCTCCAATCACCCCAGCTGCTATAAGGACACCAAGCACGGCAGAGAGACCATGAGTAGAGAGACCACGAGCAGAGAGGCCACGGGAAGGAGAAGCCACAGGAAGGAGAAGCCACAGGAAGGAGAAGCCACAGTGGAGTGAAGCAGTGGAGGACGACAAGGCAGCGGACGAGCAGGCAGGGTGCATACAAGGACGAGACGGATTGGGCACCTCACTGGCAACCGGAAACTCAGAGAAAGGACCGGACGGATCAGCGGCTGGTTGAATTTTAAACCTTGTTTTTAGCGCTTTGTTCCAGCTGGACTTTTTACAATTGTAGTTATTTATGGACTTTTAGTTATAATAAAATCCTCCTTTTAAACCACGTTTTTAAGTCTTGTAACCCATGCTGTTCTTCCTTCGATGAACAAAGAACCGGTTTTTATGGAGACCTAGACTCCGCAACTAGGTGGCGTTGCTGGTACCCTTTTTATAAATGTATCTTATATTTTTTTATTAGATTTTAAGTCCCCCGCCTCACCGGGCTGACATATCTGTATCTTCTCGCTCCGCAGGCATGGACCACATCCTGTTCAAGGTGGAGATTCTGTCCAACGAGGACGGGGAGTGGCACGAGTCCTTCTCGCTGGTGCTCGGCCCAGACGACCCCTGTGGAGGCGGTGCTCGGGGAAATCACCGTGGCGACGGTGACCATTCTGGACCAGGAGGCCTCGGGCAGCTTCATCCTCCCCGCCACGCCTATTGTGAGAAAAAGATCCGTAAAAACCTTTTGACGGGCCTCTGGGGGCAGGGGGGCCAGAATAGAGGATTTATGAGTCCCTCCTTCGTCGTCAGGCGGTCTCCCTCGCCGACTACAACCACGTCCAGGAGGTGACCAAGGAGGGCAGCAAGAAGACGGTTACCCACTGGTGTGCGTGACCCTGTGTGACCCCCACTACCCTAAGTAATCTGTGATGAAGGAGCTCTGCGAGGAGGCCGGCATCAACCAGACCCAGGTCCACTTCTCCTGGGAGGTGGCGGCGCGCATCGACACTAGCGGCGCCCGGTCCCCCTTTGAGACGGTCACGGACACCACGCTGTACACCGGCGTCAACCACATGGTGAGCTGGGGTGTCCGGACAAAAGGACGCGCCTCCGTCCCCCGTCTCGCTGTCCAGTCTCTGACCCCCCCCCCCCCCATCCTGCCGCAGGTCCTCGACAGCATCTACTTCAGCCATGAACTCTAGTGGTCCGACTCTCAGCGGTGGCGTTGGTGTTGCAGGTCCGGGACTCGGCCCAGTCCTTCCTGACGGTGCAGGTTCCCCTCTACGTGTCCTACGTCTACGTGTCCTACGTCTACGTGACGGTGCCGCGGGGCTGGGCCTCCCTGGAGCATTACACCGAGATGGAGTTCTCCTTCTTCTACGACACGGTGCTGTGGAGGACGGGTCAGGGGGTTAAAAACCCGCTTTGCATTTTGAAAGCTGTATATTCAACTAACTAGATATTTTCTAATGTTTCTTCAGCTTCTGCTAAACAAAAAGAAAGATATTTTAAAGAATGTCGGTAATCAGTTGATGGACCCCATTGACTTCCATAGTATTTTTTGGGGGGGAACGGAACAGTAGATATGCATATCTACAGAGGCCGCAAGGATAGTGTATGTTATAGCGTGGTACTTCGTCACAAATAATGGTACACTCTTCTTAGTTTCACCCCACTGGGTTAGAGCTTTAATGATTTAACTTAGCGTGTACGGTACATCGTGCTCGGTCTGGTTACACAGGCGGTGTCCCAACAACAATAGTCCGTGTGACCCACTGAACAATGGTTCCTAACTATAGTTCCTATTGTTACATCCTTTCTCTTTTGAAAGTTAGACCTGTTAGCTCAAAATTTGACTGTGGCTAATAACAAAATTATGATACTAACACTGCTTATTGCTAAATCAAAAACAATTCAATATGCTCATCAATCAAAATCTTCTCTCAGCAACTGATGAACATAGCCTATAATAAGACTGAAAACACAGCATCACCAATTTCGCAGTGAGATAACATTCAAACATTCGCTAGGAACTTGAAACGTGCAAATGATCACATCAACATCAAATAAACCATAACTTTTGCGCTTGTTCACTTTTCAATGCCAGGTGCATGTAAACATCAGCATTTATCTGCATGATACCACACAGTCCTTATATCGCCGTGGCTGCACCACTGTGCGACCGGCTCTGGTCGTGACAGGTGTGTCTCCGCCACCAGTGTCTCTGGGTGTTTGTTCTGCTGCGACGCTGTGAGGGACAGGAACAGACTCTGCAGGTTCATCTCTCACAGCCTGTGGCCGACTGGGGATGCTGATCTCCATATCGAGAGGGTCACTAAAGGTCCCACCAGGTGCACGCCTGAGGTGTCTGCGATTTCTCCTAATGACACTTCCAGAGTGCAATTGAACCTCATAGGACCTCCCATCAACTGGCTTCAGCACCCTGCCTAATCTCCAGACAGCATGTGGTGGGAGTGGCCGTATCCTCACACAGTCACCCGTGGCAAGAGTGTCCAAGTCTCTAGCTGATCTGTCATAGTATGTACTCTGACATTGCTGCATGTTCTTCAGCTTCTGGCTGACCCGAACAACTTCTGGCCTGAGCAGGGTTGCTTCTGTTGGCAGCAGTGTTTTGGTACGGCGGCTGAGTAGTCGCTGTGCTGGGCTACTATCCAGGCCCTGCGACGGTGTGTTGCGGTGGTCAAGAATTGCAAGATAAGGATCCTGTCCAGCTGCTTTGGCCTTCATAAGAAGTCTTTTTGCCGTCTTGACAGCTGATTCGGCTTTGCCATTGCTCTGTGGGTAGCCAGGTGACGAGGTCACATGCTGAAATCCCCACTGCTTGGCAAATTTTTGGAAGTCCTGGGACGCGTATTGTGGGCCGTTGTCTGACATCACTGAATCCGGAATGCCTTGGCGGGCAAAATGAGCTTTCAGTTTCTTTATCACTGTGGTGGATTTGGTATCCGCCAGGTAGTCTATTTCCCAAAAGTTTGATAAATAATCCACAGTGATGAGATAGTCCTTGTTGTCAAACACAAACAGATCCGTGCCCACCTTCGCCCATGGCCTGCTTGGAACTACATGTGACATTAGTGTTTCTTTTTGTTGTTTATTGTCCATCGATCTGCAGATATCACACTTGGCTATATACTTCTTAATCTGGTCGTTCATGCCTAGCCAGTAGACACACTCTCTAGCTCTACGTAGGCATCCTTCAACTCCCAGATGTGATGAGTGTAATCGACCAGTGATGTCCGATCTCAGCGTGTCAGGAATGACGGCACGCTCACCTCTGAAGACTATTCCATCTTGGTGGCTTAATTCTCCTTGTAATGAGAAGTAAGGCCTGATTTCACTCGGCACCTGTGCCTTGTCCTTGGGCCATCTCTGGCTCATTGTTTTAATGAGAAGCTGCAATGTGGTGTCTTTTTCTGTGGCAGACCTTATGTCATGAAGTCGGTCTGAGGAGATCGGTAAGTGTTGCACCATGTTGACAGTCTCTAGATCAGCTTCCACAGGTGCACTCTCAGGAAGATAGGCTCTGCTGAGAGTGTCGGCCAGTAACATGTCTCTTCCAGGCACATAAATGACATCCAAGTCATATTTTTGTATGCGCAGCATCATGCCCTGCAGCCTTTTGGGTGCACTCAGCAGGGGTTTGCGCACTATGGTTTCTAGTGGCTTGTGATCACTTTGTACAGTGACTTTGCGGCCATATGTGTATTGGTGGAATTTCTCCATGCTGAAAACCACTGCTAGAAACTCTTTTTCTATTTGGGCATAGCGCCCCTCAGTTTGTGTTAGTGCCCTGCTTGCGAAAGCGACTGGCTTCCCCATTTGCATCAGTGCTGCACCCAAACCCGTGTCTGAAGCGTCACACTGTACTGTCAGCTCCTCCTCAGGGTTGTAATATTTTAATACTGGAGCCTTCGCTATTGTCTGTTTCAGTTTGAGGAATGCCTCCTCATGTTCTGTTGTCCATGTCCACTCACTGTCTTTGTGTGTCAGGTCTCTCAATACTTTGCATTGGTCTGAGAGGTGAGGGCAAAACTTGGTGAGGTAATTAACCATACCTATAAGCCTCTGCACTGCTTTTACATCCATCGGTGCTGGCATCTGCCCGATGGCACGCACCTTTTCAGGATCCGCTTTGAGTCCATCTGCCGTCAAGCGGTGTCCAATGTACGTGGTCTCCTTCTGTCTCAGTTTGAATTTTTCTGCATTTAATTTTATGTTCTTTTCCCTGCATCTGTCGAGAAACTTTTTCAGTTTTTCATCGTGATCCCTTTCCGCTTCCTCTGGTGTCTCCCCTTGTCCTGTGATCAGGATGTCATCCGCAATAATGTACAGACCGGGTACATTATCCAATGCTTGTGTCAGCTTTCTCTGGAATATTTCAGGGGCCGGACTTATCCCCATCGGCATCCTCAGCCATCTGTACCGTCCAAATGGAGTGGCAAATGTTGTCAAATAGCTGGACTCCTCTTCCAGCTGTACATGCCAGAATCCACTCTTGACATCACACACTGTGAACACTTTAGCTTTTGACAAGTCTGGTAAGATGTCCTCGATGGTTGGAAGTGGGAAGTGACTGCGCTTTAGTGCTTTGTTCAAGGGTTTGGGATCAATACAGACCCTTGGCTTGCCATTCTGTTTCTGTACTACCACCATAGCACTGATCCAGTCTGTGCTGCATTCTACAGGAGTGATTATCCCTCTGTGTTGCAGGTCTCTGAGTTCTTCCTTCAGTGGTTTCATCAGGGCCACTGGAACCCGTCTCTTTGGCAGCTGCACCGGCTTCACTGTGCTGTCCACCTCCATCTTGTATTTTCCTCCAAGACATCCATCTCCAGTGAACACGTCAGCATAACTTGTTTTGATTTGTTCCATCGTCCACCCTGTTGTCGGTTTTCCTGCTGTGATTATACTGTCTATTGTCATGATATTCTCATGGTGTACTTTAATCAGTTTCATCGCCTCACTGGCTTTCCTACCCAGCAGAGGCACTGCACCGTCCGTATTCACCACTTGGAACTCCAAGCGATATTGTTTGTGATTTCTTGGATTTCTTATTTTAATGGTACATTTCCCCATTGGCCTCAGCTTGCTTTTGTTGTACATCACTAGTACACTTTTAGTGTGTTCCAGCTCGGTGTCTGGATTCAGCAAGTTAATGGGGATGATGTTGCAACTAGCACCACAGTCTATTTGGAATTTGACCATGTCTTTGGCTACTAGCATACCAGCATAGAGAAGCTGAGTGTTGTCTTTAACAGTGTTGTTCTCTTTCACATCCAATTCTCTCTCTGGGTCTACATCTTTGCCCGAATCTGTCTCCACTGCATCCACTATCTCAGTGTCTGTCACAGTGATACATGTTATATCTTCATATTCATCACTCACATCTTCTGTTACTATTGTACTCACATTTTTCTTCCTCCTTTGGTCTGGTTTGGCTTTACATTTGGCTGCAAAGTGGTTCTCTCTGCCACATTTTGCACACTTCTTTCTGAACGCCGGACATTTCTGTTTGTTTCTTTCATGTGTTCTTCCGCAGAATTTACACTCCACTGTGTTGTTCCCTTTCCTCTGGTACTGTGCTCCTTGAACGACATGCACCTCTTCAACCATCGGCCCGGTGATGGTTTTGACGTTCACCTTGGAGAGCTCTGCTGCTCTGCACAGTTGTAGACATGTGTCAAGTGTCAAGTTTTTCTCCCGCAGCAGTCTTTCTCTCATGATTGTGTTGTTACCACCACACACAATCCTATCACGAATGAGCGAGTCTCTCAAAGTCCCAAAGTTGCATGTTTTGGCCAGCAGTCTCAGTTCAGTGACATAACTGTCTATATTTTCACTGGCGCCCTGATTTCTCGTGAAGAAACAATAGCGTTCGACAATCTCGTTCACGCTGGGGTTGCAATGATCATCAAACTTTGTGATGATGTCCTCTATCTTCCATGCATCCTTAGCTATGTCGCCCATCAGGGTATCCAAAAGTTCTCTGCCGCTCTCGCCGACAAGATAGCTGAACAGTTTTACCTTCTGTTTATCGTCAGCTTCAGCCATTGTCAGATCCACATACAGGACAAACTCATCCCTCCAAGTCTTCCATGTTTTAGAGAGGTTGCTGGAGTCCAAACACAACGTCTGTGGCGGCTTAAGTCCCTCCATGGTATCGCACGGCAGTCGCGCGCTAGCGGCTCAACCTAGCATCAGTTAACTCTCTTCTGACCGGAGAAAACTAGTACGCACTCAGACCGAGTCCTCTTCCGCTGCCACCATGTTATAGCGTGGTACTTCGTCACAAATAATGGTACACTCTTCTTAGTTTCACCCCACTGGGTTATAAACTTTAATGATTTAACTTAGCGTGTACGGTACATCGTGCTCGGTCTGGTTACACAGGCGGTGTCCCAACAACAATAGTCCGTGTGACCCACGGAACTAAACAATGGTTCCTAACTATAGTTCCTATTGTTACAGTGTAGCTACTGGTTGGTGGTTGTGTCCGACCGATTGTGGTGGGCCGGTCTGAGCAAAAATGCCAGGGCCCTTTTTTTGTCCCAGTCCAGCCCTGTCTGTAGCCATGTTCTGCACAGGAAAACAAAGCCAATGTAGAGAAACAAATAGTCAGTTAATACCTCCTAGTTTTATATCTTCACGAGAGAAAAAGGACAGACGGCCATCGTTGGATGGAATGGAGAAAAGCAACGTCAGTGCAGATCTCTCACCTCGCAGCAAACATCAGAGGGATTGTGACCTTCTTTCACAGCGGCCCACGAGTTGAAGACAGAACAGGAGCTGCCGCGGCTTCCTGTACACTAAAGAACTCACCGGGGTTCAAAGCAAAAAAGAACAGACTTTGAACCGAATCGTGACCTTGTCAACCGTAACAGCCCCAGAGCTATAAAAGACATTTTTCTTTACTCTTCACAGGTTGTGAGATCGCCATCAGACCACAATAGTTTGTAAAAAGTGACACCCCGGCCTCTGAAGATGCATTTTACGCCAGAGTGTACCATGGGAAGGATGAAGATGAAAGATGACTTCACTATGCATTCAGACAGCTCTGGATTTAAATAAACAGTCAAACGTTACGAGCTAGTTAGTTTAGAAGAAAGTATCAAATGTATAACCGCTGGATTTAACAAACAAGTTGAATAAATGTTTAAAGTTAACATGGTTCAAATAGTGAGCGTAGGAGCCCAATCCCATGTTAGCTGTGCAGGGGCTGTTTTAAAAGGCAGTATTTTTTTAACTTTTGACTACTCATGTCAGCGGCCGAGGTGAAAAAAATAAATTATGTTGCCGACAACGGCACCTAGGTAAGGGCTAAGAGCCCTAGGAACTCAACTAAAACAAAAGGCCAGGTTCTTTATATTTGGGGGAGAGCAGTGACATACTGACCCAAAAGGAGACAAGGGCGGAAATACTAATAAAAGATTATTTATTTTAATGTAAAGGCTTAAAATGTATCCTAAAATAGTCCGTCCAAGTTGGCCACCGCAGCAGAATCCCGCACGTAGATATTCCACCGGCTGCGATTGACAGCCGCTCTCTGTTGCTGCTCCAGCTCCTCTCGACCCTGCCGCGTGTCCTCTTTCTGTTCTTCTCCTCCCCCCTGTCTCCGTCTACCTGTTTTAAAAAGGGAACGGTCCCGCCCTTGGCAGTTCCCCACTGCCCATTAGCAGCTGATTGTTGATGTGTCACTGGGGCCGATTGTCAATTAAGGACACAATGCCAATCAAAACTGCAAACACAAATCGCCACACACAAAACATGCAATCAAACATAAAACATGCAGTAATATCAATAAAATACACCAATAAACATGCAATTGTCCAATCGTCCACCCCGTGACACTCCCACCTTTTCAAATATTCTGTCACTGTGCTGAATACATCATGTCATGTGGTAAGTGTTTTCTTACAGGCCAAAACACTTGCATTAAATTAACTTTGGCCCATGATTTTGTTACACCAGTAATCAGATGTTGCCACACTGATTGGCCAGCTGGTCAGAGCCAATGGATGCAGTTATAGAATCCAGAAGCTATAAAAACTGTACATTCATGATTTAGCTCCATGTCATTTTGTTTGTTCAGCAGAGGCCAGCAGAGTTCCTTTGGTGTGACTCGCTGTTACTTTCACTTTGCATTTTTTGTAATCCCAGAGTTTTTTGTCCATTTCCTTAAATACCACGCCTCACTGCAAGAAATCGTATGTGTATGTGTATGTGCACGGTTACAAAAATCTTGATCTAGTAAGGAATAATACATTTCTTTAATTTAATTCAGGAAACACACGCCCACCCTGAAGTGCTGCACTACGTTGTTCACACTAACGGCCGATCTCGAGTGAGCCCATAAGCCCAGTGACCACGGTGAAACCACACGGCACGCTCTCTGCAAACAAAAGACGCCCGCACACAGTGCAGAGCAGAGCATTGCATCTCAGTCAGGATGTGGTCACACGTATGGCATAGATTCAGAAATAACCTTCCTAATGTAGCTTAGAGGGCTGCAGAGCTCCGGCCTGCGTGGCGTTGGACATGAATAAATGAATCTAATTGACAAACAGGCCTTCTGCAGGCCGGAATGAACTCAATCCCATTGACCCCTTCAGGAGTCACTGGTCCGCAGCTTCAGTCTGTGGAGCTCTGTGGCTGTTAAAAATGTGAACTTGAAGCATGACAACATTGCAAATCAATTTTAAATCAAGATGGCACATGATGTCGTTCTGTTTGTTCAGGACAGCTCGGGGTCAGACCTCCTCCAGGCGTGTTTTTAGGTTTGTGTCTAAACGGCCCCACTAGAGGTCAGGAGAGCTTCACCTGCAGCTGCTGCTGCAAACCACGATCACACCGTCAGCCTTTCCCAGCACTTAATGCTGTTTGACACTGGTTTTTCTCCCCAAAACACCAAAAACTGTTGTCAACAAATACTCCAACATTCGAGTCATGCATTCAAATAATTTAAAGCGTTTTTTGAAGTACAACGATGTGAGAGAAGGAACCCTATCTGAGACCAGGGTCTCCGTTGTTTTGCGTGTGCTCTGCAGTCCTGTGAGGGACTCGGTGTCACTGTGACTTTCCTGTGGGCCTAACTGAGCAGAAGGTGTCAAATGGTTGTGGTTTGCTTTGCTGTCACCTCTGTGTTGTCTTTTTTAACTTCTTGGAAACTGTGTGGCTGAGACATCAGCAGCCATCTTGGCTCTTTATGATGTGTAACAGAATGAGGCTCCATCATGACATTCTCTTGAGGTCACAAACTCTAAACGGTCTGGGTGGATTCTGTCTTGTGATGTGAACAGGAAACTGCCTGAAAACAGCAATCATGTCTTGTTACAGATAAGCAGGCGTCATAAGGAAATGTTACAGGTCGATTTCAACCAAAAAGGGGAATCTGAAAGTGAAATTGATTGACAATAACAAACAAGTTTTCTCTCTGGTTTTAAAAACATTTTATTTATTATAAATGCTCCACGGATATTAAGCAAAAAGCGAAAGTATTATCGGCATAACATCTAGAAGCCATCAATAAAGTGAAAGAATGCTCTATTTCCCTTAAAAGACATGGTAAGATTCATCATTACTCATCATTAGACAATGCAATATATTATTTGTGATAAAAGAAGCGGATGCTTCCCCCCCCGTGAATTCACCCATTTGTTTGCAGACTGTCGCTGTGAAGCATCAACTTGTATGTTTTTTCTGTCTCGATCTTGTTTATTTTAGCGATGGGCTGAAAACACACTGGGAAAGAGTTGAAGGTGGAACAACTCCCAGACTGGGAGAAAAAAGGAGGGATATGATGACTACACAGTGCTCATCACAGCAGGTACTAAAGTGGGGGAAGAAGTAATATAAAAAAGATTGGAAATTGATTTGCAGTCCGTCAATCACAGTAAGCCCCGCCCTAAAGCACAATTCTCCCTATGGTCTATTTGACTCTAAATGGACAATAATCTACTAAATGAACATCATGCTGTATTGAGAAAGATTAAAAAGTTGCACCATGTTGGGTACGGACCACACACACGTAGGTACATAATGAATAGGTGCTTAAGTCATAACTCTGGATCTTCTTCTTCTGTGGTCTGTGTGATGTCTGTTGGATTTCCAGTGCAGCATAGCACACATCTTCATCCTGAAATTTGACATTTGTCCTTTAGGATCGTGAACTGATTTATTGCCATGAATCAGTACTTTCTTCTGTTACACCTACCCCATGCTGTCTTCTTTGAGGTGTTTGCTGATCAGGTTGTGGAGCTGCAGAAATCAATACAACATCAGTACAGACAGAACGGTGCATCAACACTCCAACACGGATCAAAAGGAGAGACTTCAGGTTTCTTTGTGATAACAATTCATTCAGTAGATTACCAATGACATTTCTTACATTTAGCTCTTTAGGAGCAGTATACAGTAGTTACCTTTTTTCTGACAGAGATGATAAACTAGAAGAGAAGATAGGAGAGAGGAGAAGAGAGAGGATACAACAGCAATAGCTGGACACAAGGAGAACAGCACCAGCTCGCTGGAGTCTGGACCTAAAAAAAGAGTTGTGCCAAAAAGCGTCATTAAACTGTGACCTCACCACAGTGATGAAACTAAATGGACATTTTGGCCCAATAAATAGTCATGACGATGATTTAGCTTTGTTCAGATTAATAAACAAAAGCTATTTATACGGGCGTAAATATTCTTTTATTAATTAAATATATAAACATTTCAGGCCTGTGTTTCCTAAACAAAGCTTACAACAGTTATTACATTTACGTGCACTTAATTTAATAACTGTAACCCCTGTAATGGGTTGAAGTTCAGCAGAGTTTGTTGAGAATTCAAACTTTTCATTGAGCCGCACAAGAAATATTTTGCACTAACATTATTATTTATTGTGCAAAAGTGTTCTAAAAAATAAATCTCCAACTTTTAATTGTGATGAAGCTTCAGATTTGAAATGTAAAATGATCCTAAAACCTCACTAGGCATAAAAAAATAGTGCAGTTCACATTTAAGGATGACCTACAACCTTCAGTTTCAGATTTTGGAATATAATTACATCTCTAAACCATTATAATGTTTTATTTCAAATTGGCCCTTGTTAATACCCATAATCTTTTTGTAAGATGTCATAATGGTTCACATTAAGTACATATGAGGTACATTTTCCTACTTGGTGATAATTGTTTAGTCAAATCATACAACACAGATCTTACAAGAACAAAGTCAGAGCAGCATACTTACTGATCGAGATCCTTGTTGTGACGTTGCCGTTTCTGTAAATAGTTTCAGAGCCAATGAATTCTTTATCCTCTATACTTCTCTGTTCAGTTCCACAGTAGTAGAGTCCCTCATCAGAATCAGTGATGTTCATGATCAGCAGGTCATAGGAATCAGAAGAAGAGTTTTTCACAAATTGAAAACCAGGAACAATCTTCAGAGGATCTTTGGTGTCCTGGCCCTGATTGTATGCTAATCTGTATAAACTGAGGTCTATTTTAATGACAAGGGAAGGGTGGTTCTCAACAGAGCAGTTCCTGTACCACACTATGTGTACACCAGTTGATGGTTTACAATCACAGTACAGAGTGATGTTGTCTCCTCGTCTGACTGTCACTGATCCAGAGATCCATTCATGACTGCAGGATGCAACTCCTGGAAAACAGAGAAAATGGTAAAAGCAGCTGAAAATGTGCTCCGTTTTGGATGGTTTCACATTACAGCAGGGGCAGATTTCTGCTCAACACAACAACAATGAGAGCGTCATACAAAACAAATAAGACTTACCTAAGAGAGCCACTAGAAAAGTGTGCAGCACGTCCATGAGTGATGATGATCGGAAGTTAAAAGACAGCGAGACAGATTTCACCCAAAGACGTCATGCCCTTTAATGACAAACAATGTTCAATGTGATTGGCCAGTCAAGTGGAAAACTCTCTTCTGTGGGTTTTTTCTATTGGTTCAAAGATGTTTGTGGTATTCTGCGCTTTTATGCTTGATAAAAACAAAGTAAGTAAAGCCCCTCTGAGGGGTTGCCATTAAACAGCCTTTTATTTCATGAACTGTATAGTAGTACCTCAAAGTATGCTGAGGGCTTTTATGGACATGAAGGACAAGACGTTTACATTCAAAAATAAGGTTTTGGAAACAGTGAGCTTTGTTTACAGTTCCCACAAGTTGCCATGTTGGGCAATTTACTTTATCATTCAATTATTATTGCTTTATTTTTCCTTTTTTATAGCATTTTTTGCAACAGTGGTTGTGGCTGCTTGTTTAGCATAGATGATAATTTCTCTGTTTTCCAGGAGTTGCATCCTGCAGTCATGAATGGATCTCTGGATTTTAAATGATTACCAGAAATACTGTTCATGGCTGTTCTGAAAAATGATACAAATGATTATTTTGGAGGTTTGACCTCTAAACACAACAACAAGACACGTGTGTTTGTCTACACGTTCACACACATCATCTCAGAGGACGGATAGAAACACAAAGGGTCAAATCTTCATGGTGGGAACTATCAAACACACTTGTCTCTACATTGGGGCTTGAATAAGGTGTAATGCAGTGGTTGCTGTGGTACTGCTATGTCTGCGTGTGTGTCTACACATGCCTGCACTGATGTCCACACTTCCTGCTGTTTCCCGTTCAGACTTTGAGTTTCTGTTGATCTACTCACCAAAAAAACACAGTTTTGTGTGACTGTGGTTTGGTGGCTGTAAGAAAACAAGACCTGGATGAAGGTTGATGTTTTTCCATATCCTGTGGCATGAGCATTTATTTTAAACTATATTACAATATAATGACCTTTAACTTGTTTCGGGTTCAGCGTGCTGCTGCAGTTTGACTAGATCTTACTTCTCATGCAAGTCTATATTAAAGAAGGATTTTCATAAAAAAACAATTATGGATTCAAACCCTACATTTGAAATTAAGTTTGCAGAGGTAATAATGAATTTTTAGATGTAAGATTTAGAATTACAAAATTTTCCACAGGTGTGTTTCCAGGTAGTGGCCTACTTGTTGCACCCCATCATCGTAAAGTGTCATCAACCACCTGCTGGAGGCGGGATCTTGGTATAAATGAACAGTTTGAAGAGTAAACCAGACTTTTGTTTGTAGGTCCTTTCAGTCTTTAATTCATCAAACAGCTACACAGTGGACTCATCTAGTCCTTGCATACAGCACACGGGGTGCACTTGGAAATCATCACTCTCACTTATAGCGCGCTACATGGTCAGACTCCAGCATATGTGGCTGAGCTGATTTGCCCTTTTTTAACCGCCCTACGCACCTTTAGGTGAAACATGATGAATCCTCTGTCCATCACAGTCACTCACATGAAGACGTGTGGTGAACAAGCTTTTGAGACAATGGCGCCCCAGTTGTTGAATGCTCTGCCTGCACCTCTACTGTGGAGGCAAAGCATTCAGGATGTGGTCACACATATGACATAGATTCAGAAATAACCTTCCTAATGTAGCTTAGAGGGCTGCAGAGCTCCGGCCTGCGTGGCGTTGGACATGAATAAATGAATCTACTGAACAAACAGGCCTTCTGCAGGCCGGAATGAACTCAATCCCACCGACCCCTTCAGGAGTCACTGGTCCGCAGCTTCAGTCTGTGGAGCTCTGTGGCTGTTTGTCACTGTGGGTTTACTGTTATTAAGCTACTCAGGAATTGTATCTCAGCATTTGGTTAAGTGCATGTGTGGAGGCTGATGGTAAACTAGATATAAAAACAGGAAATGATCTGACAACAGCTTTTGAGTCTCTTAATGGGGACACAATCATCAGCATTGCAAAGCTGAAGCTGGATTGTAGTCAACAACAAAAACAACAACAACAGAGATGCTTTCTGTCTGGATGTTAATGTGCACATCTGAACGACTTTTAACTAAATAGCAATGTAGCATGACAACATTGCATATCAATTTTAAATCAAGATGGCACATGATCTCGTTGTGTTTGTTCAGGACAGCTCGGGGTCAGACCTCCTCCAGGCGTGTTTTTAGGTTTGTGTCTAAACGGCCCCACTAGAGGTCAGGAGAGCTTCACCTGCAGCTGCTGCTGCAAACCACGATCACACCGTCAGCCTTTCCCAGCACTTAATGCTGTTTTCACTGGTTTTTCCTCCCCAAAAACACCAAAAACTGTTGTCAACAAATACTCCAACATTCGAGTCATGCATTCAACTAATTTAAAGCAGTGTTTGAGATACAACGTGAGAGAAGGAACCCTATCTGAGACCAGGGTCTTTTTTCCATCTCTGTTTTTTTGCGTGTGCTCTGCAGTCCTGTGAGGGACTCGGTGTCACTGTGACTTTCCTGTGGGCCCAACTGAGCAGAAGGTGTCAAATGGTTGTGGTTTGCTTTGCTGTCACCTCTGTGTTGTCTTTTTTAACTTCCTGGAAACTGTGTGGCTGAGACATCAGCAGCCATCTTGGCTCTTTATGATGTGTAACAGAATGAGGCTCCATCATGACGTTCTCTTGAGGTCACAAACTCTAAACGGTCTGGGTGGATTCTGTCTTGTGATGTGAACAGGAAACTGCCTGAAAACAGCAATCATGTCTTCTTACAGATAAGCAGGCGTCATAAGGAAATGTTACAGGTCGATTTCAACCAAAAAGGGGAATCTGAAAGTGAATTTGATTGACAATAACAAACAAGTTTTCTCTCTGGTTTTAAAAACATTTTAATTTATTATAAATGGTCCGCGGAAATAAAGCAAGAAGCCTAAAATTGTTTTTTTTTTTCTTCTGTCTCAATCTTGTTTATTTTTGCGATGGGCTGAAAACACCCTGGGAAAGAGTTGAAGGTGGAACAACTCCCAGACTGGACAAAAAAGGAGGGATGTGATGAGTACACAGCGCTCATCACAGCAGGTACTAAAGTGGGGGAAGAAGAAGCTTGGAAATGTATTTGCAGTCCATCAATCACAGTAAGCCCCGCCCTAAAGCAAACTACCTTCTATGGTCTATTTGACTCCAAATGATCAAATTGTTAGATATTGAATAGTTGTGGTTGTTATTTCCCTTTTTCAGACTCTACATCCTCGAAGTATTGATGGCAGAATAGGTGCTGAAGTCAGAACTCTGGATCTTCTTCTTCTGTGGTCTCTGTGATGTCTGTTGGATTTCCAGTGCAGCATAGCACACATCTTCATCCTGAAATTTGACATTTGTCCTTTAGGATCGTGAACTGATTTATTGCCATGAATCAGTACTTTCTTCTGTTACACCTACCCCATGCTGTCTTCTTTGAGGTGTTTGCTGATCAGGTTGTGGAGCTGCAGAAATCAATACAACATCAGTACAGACAGAACGGTGCATCAACACTCCAACACGGATCAAAAGGAGAGACTTCAGGTTTCTTTGTGATGACAATTCATTCAGTAGATTACCAATGACATTTCTTACATTTAGCTCTTGAGGAGCAGTATACAGTAGTTACCTTTTTTCTGACAGAGATGATAAACTAGAAGAGAGGAGAGCAGAGAGGAGAGAACAGCAATAGCTGGACACAAGGAGAACAGCACCAGCTCGCTGGGGTCTGGACCTAAAAAAGAGTTGTGTCAAAAAGATTCATTAAACTGTGACCTCACCACAATGATGAAACTATTTAATGTATGGAAACATTTTGGCACAATAAATAGTCATGACGATGATTTAGCTTTGTTCAGATTAATAAACAAAAACTATTTACATAGGCGTAAATATTATTTTATTAATTAAATATATAAAGATTCAGGCCTGTGTTTCCTAAACAAAGCTTACAACAGTTATTACAATTATGTGCACTTAAATGTAATAACTGTAACCCCTGTAATGTGTTGAAGTTCAGCAGAGTTTGTTGAGAATTCAAAAGAAATATTTTGCACTAACATAATTATTTATTGTGCAAAAGTGTTCTAAAAAATAAACCTCCAACTTTTAATTGGGATGAAGCTTCAGATTTGAAATGTAAAATCATTCCAAAACCTCACTAGGCATAAAAAAACAGTGCAGTTCACATTTAAGGATGACCTACAACCTTCAGATACATGAAGTTTCAGATTTTGGAATATAATATCTCTAAACCATTATTATGTTTTATTTCAAATTGGCCCTTGTTAATACCCATAATCTTTCTGTAAGATGTCATAATAGTTCACATTAAGTACATATGAGGTTCATTTTCCTACTTGGTGATAATTGTTTAGTCAAATCATACAACACAGATCTTACAAGAACAAAGTCAGAGCAGCATACTTACTGATCGAGATCCTTGTTGTGACGTTGCCGTTTCTGTAAACAGTTTCAGAGCTAATTAATTCTTTTTCCTTCACACTTCTCTGTTCAGTTCCACAGTAGTAGAGTCCCTCATCAGAATCAGTGATGTTCATGATCAGCAGGTCATAGGAATCAGAAGAAGAGTTTTTCACAAATTGAAAACCAGGAACAATCTTCAGACGATCTTTGGTGTCCTGGCCCTGATTGTATGCTAATCTGTATAAACTGAGGTCTATTTTAAGGACAAGGGAAGGGTGGTTCTCAACAGAGCAGTTCCTGTACCACACTATGAATACTCCAGTTGATGGTTTACAATCACAGTACAGAGTGATGTTGTCTCCTCGTCTGACTGTCACTGATCCAGAGATCCATTCATGACTGCAGGATGCAACTCCTGGAAAACAGAGAAAATGGTAAAAGCAGCTGAAAATGTGCTCCGTTTTGGATGGTTTCACATTACAGCAGGGGCAGATTTCTGCTCAACACAACAACAATGAGAGCGTCATAAAAAACAAATAAGACTTACCTAAGAGAGCCACTAGAAAAGTGTGCAGCCCGTCCATGAGTGATGATGATCGGAAGTTAAAAGACAGCGAGACAGATTTCACCCAAAGACGTCATGCCCTTTAATGACAAACAATGTTCAATGTGATTGGCCAGTCAAGTGGAAAACTCTCTTCTGTGGGTTTTTTCTATTGGTTCAAAGATGTTTGTGGTATTCTGCGCTTTTATGCTTGATAAAAACAAAGTAAGTAAAGCCCCTCTGAGGGGTTGCCATTAAACAGCCTTTTATTTCATGAACTGTATAGTAGTACCTCAAAGTATGCTGAGGGCTTTTATAGACATGAAGGACAAGACGTTTACATTCAAAAATAAGGTTTTGGAAACAGTGAGCTTTGTTTACAGTTCCCACAAGTTGCCATGTTGGGCAATTTACTTTATCATTCAATTATTATTGCTTTATTTTTCCTTTTTTATAGCATTTTTTGCAACAGTGGTTGTGGCTGCTTGTTTAGCATAGATGATAATATCTCTGTTTTCCAGGAGTTGCATCCTGCAGTCATGAATGGATCTCTGGATTTTAAATGATTACCAGAAATACTGTTCATGGCTGTTCTGAAAAATGATACAAATGATTATTTTGGAGGTTTGACCTCTAAACACAACAACAAGACACGTGTGTTTGTCTACACGTTCACACACATCATCTCAGAGGACGGATAGAAACACAAAGGGTCAAATCTTCATGGTGGGAACTATCAAACACACTTGTCTCTACATTGGGGCTTGAATAAGGTGTAATGCAGTGGTTGCTGTGGTACTGCTATGTCTGCGTGTGTGTCTACACATGCCTGCACTGATGTCCACACTTCCTGCTGTTTCCCGTTCAGACTTTGAGTTTCTGTTGATCTACTCACCAAAAAAACACAGTTTTGTGTGACTGTGGTTTGGTGGCTGTAAGAAAACAAGACCTGGATGAAGGTTGATGTTTTTCCATATCCTGTGGCATGAGCATTTATTTTAAACTATATTACAATATAATGACCTTTAACTTGTTTCGGGTTCAGCGTGCTGCTGCAGTTTGACTAGATCTTACTTCTCATGCAAGTCTATATTAAAGAAGGATTTTCATAAAAAAACAATTATGGATTCAAACCCTACATTTGAAATTAAGTTTGCAGAGGTAATAATGAATTTTTAGATGTAAGTCCACTGTAAGGGGACGCTGAAGTGACCTTCCCACATTGCCAAGGGAATACACCACCACCACCAGTTATATGCATGCTTGCCTGTTCTTTTACCGCTTCAGGGATCTTTGCAAGTACCGTGTTATGGTCAGGCCGGAGGAAGCCGCCGACCACCGCCCTGTCAGCTGTGAGCTTGTCACTCACTTGGGTAGCTGCTGCAGCTCTAGCCCTTATTATCTGTATTGAGCGTGTGTAGGACAGCCTCTAGTGGAGCTTGAGCATGGGCCAGGTCCGGATAGGAAGGCTGGAGACGGGAAATTGCAGAGACATTTCGCAACCTGCCAGTGACTCGTTCCCGGGGTGAGCGCTCAGAAAACGCAGGTTAGATCTACCTCAAGTGCCGGTGCGCAACCTGCGAAGATAGGGGGGGTTTAAAATACTTAAGAGTAGCTAAAGCAGATAGCAGCTGCCATTCGACGTGCTAGTGCAGTTGCCGAGGCCGAGAGGATCACAACTCTGTTCATGACCCCAGTTTTTAGAGACCTGCTGGCCCTTGCTTCCCCATATTCTCGGAGTCGTGACGGAGTCCGCCAGATGGTCGTGTTATGTTCAATGAAGCAATGTTAGCTTGACTGTTCCCGTAAGACCACAAACCTCAATTGCTCCTAGGTGGCGGGTTAAATGAAAGATCTACTTCCTAGAACTGCAAACTTGTCATGTTGACCCAGATTACTGCGAGTCTAACCCTCGGGCGTGCAAGGACTTCTAGGGACACGAGAGAAGATCCCCTGCCTATATTGTGGGAACCATTTAGTGCTGCAGCACCCAGCATGAGGAATACTGCTACATCGGCAACCACCCAACGAAAAGAGCTTTCCTGAACCCAACTTACCATCCTCGATGTTTGTGACTGTAGGGGCTGCCGCAGTTCAACGTCCCATTAGTGGCAGGGATGAAGAGGAGATACCTTGGTTTATAGTTTAACGTAGCTGCCCCTAAACGAATGCCTTGCATACTGTAGATACTAACTTCCTTAAGTGGACCATCTAATATTTCAGCCAGCTAAGAAAGTAATTTTAACCTTAGTTGATATTAATTCTTCACTCTATTGTCACACTAAATGCAATCATCTGAAGAAAGGAGGCCATGGTCTAGCCAGCTGTGGCTCTGACTGAACTTCCCCAAAAACGATGGCCTGCATTGTCTCAAGTTGCTGATCAGAACCGCTGTTGTGGCGGTTACCCTAATCATATGAAACCCCTGCCATCCACGCTCTGTCCGTACCGATCCTGTTGCCAGATTCAGTTTGCAAAGACGCCATGTCCTGCAAGCAGCACGGAAACGCAGGTCCGCCTGAGATGAAGCAAATGGCAAAAGAGCCTCTCACTCTAACGCAATCTCTCTTGTCAACATGCTGTGAGTGTAGTTAGCTTGCATGGTGCTGCAATGCAGCTCCATCTTACGCGCAATTGTGTCGATGACTCGTCCCAATTAGTGTTTCTAAAAGGGGCCTGCACGTGCTTCAAAGAACTTCACTGCCAGCACAGTGGAGCAACGTCCCTTGTTGAAGACGACCCAGAGAACGACGTCTGGTGTGTGAGAGCCGTTGGTTTGTTCATTTGTTTCCGCCGTTCGCGGATATATTTGTCCCGTGTTCTCCTGCAGAACTATCAGACCCCTTAACCAGCCACCCGACGTTTGCAGAGATCTCCCTCCATGAATTAAAGTCCCTCTGGGTGTCCTTGTAGTTTGCCAATGACTGGTTGAATAAGTGGTCCTATTTCCACATTACTTCGACAGAAGCTATTCAATCTGATTAATTGCTTAGCATCCTTTTAAAATGCCGGTATTATGCGAAAAGGATGGATGGAAAGGATGTTAGCCAACCAATCGCATCCCGCAAGAACATCGGTCGCAAGGGGGTGGAACCAAGCACGCCCCTGCATTTCTCTGAAAAGCAGGACCATAAACTAGGCTTTAGGACATCATACCCAAAGATTTCTTGCTGCCGCAATGACTGTTCCATGTCCAAAGCAGGTGGTTGACGCGTCGCTGACAGGCCATCGGAGCTGGGTAACCCAATGCCGCACGGCTAGAGACCGCAGTTGACTGTCGAGAAAGTAGAGTTCCTTGAAAGCTTCCTGTCCAAGATGTTATTAACTTCTTTTGCTTGAAAGCCTCGAAACCCATGTACCTGCATACAGACATACCATTATTTATTTCATTCTATACTATTTATTTATGCTATATGTTGAGGATTAAATATAATCATGCATGCTCACGCTAGACTGCAATTACACTTGAACAATAATTGAATAATAATAACAAGTGGAGGCCGTGTATGACCCGGAGCACACGAACATGTTGATAAAAAGGCTGCACGCACTCTCAGGGTCACGTCCATCCATGGGACGGGGTGACCATGGCTCACACGCAAAACAGCCTTAAAATGGAGTGAACCTGTTGCTAAAGAACTGCACGCACTCCCAGGGTCAGTTGTAGATAAAACAGAATATTGAGACTAACATGTCTCACACAAACGGTCTCAAGTATGCAGTGAACTCATGAACAACAGGAGACGTGATGATCCGAGAGCCTGAAGGGATGGACATCCCTGTGCTCCAATGGGGCTCTCCGAAGGTCATAAACATGGAGCCGCCTCCTTCATAGTGAACCAATCAAGAATGCTCTTAAAGACTATATATTCGGTTCCACTCGGTTCCGCTTTGTATTAAGCGCCCTTTCATTGCTGTTGCTAGACAGATTGAAACAGGTCCGTGCACGTATGACTGCAGGACTGAATACTCCTGTCACCAATAACCATTGTCATATTGCTTTGATTAAAGTCTCAAGTCTGATCCCTTCCTTGTAGTCAATGCGGTGGACTGGGCCTGAGGACTTTGAAAGCTTTACGGTACTGGTGGCAGAACGATTACTCCCGTAGTTCGCGCTGAGATCGCTACCCAGCTCTAGCGCATGCTCCCTCTCAGGGTAAACATTACATTACACCGCGCAAACAACGCCAGAGCTACGTGCTCCCCCGTGGAGCGGTACTTTAAACAGTGCTTTACTTAACCAGACGCTGCGCTAGCATCACATAGAGGACGGCCGGATAAATGCTAACCGGGGTATAGCTTTGCATCGCGGAGCTTCAGCTGAGCGTGTCGTTACGTTAGCAGTTTAACGTGGATGGGGAGCGCCGACTTGCCTTACCGCGTGTTAGCCTTTTGAGAGGCTGAATGCTGCGTGTTTCCCAGGCGTTGGAGATGAAGGAGATTCCCGTCCTCGATGTCCCGCAGTAGCTGGAGAGCCCGTCCGGGGTGTAGCGCTCTCCCGGTTAGCCCGCGTAGCGGGTACGTGTCGCTCCCTCCTCCTTAACAACAACCCGACTGTTTATGCCCTGGCTCTTAATAAAGCACTTGTAGTTTGGCTTCTTACTTATTTGTACGCTCTTGCTTCTTGTTCTGTACCCTCTGCTGAATCCATTTATTGTGCCTTGGATTATCTCTTATGGTGAATGACGTACATAAAACATAATGGTCTGTTTCCGATTCACTCCGCCCGTCTGCCAGCTGTGAGCCTTACCCACTCACACCTGGGCAGAGGAGGCTTGGTACCGCGCTCTTACGTTTAGCATGACTGCTTCCTGCTGCGCCTCGTAGGCGAGTGCTACTACACCGGTACCTCGGCGGGCTGCACGACGGCTCAGATTATTGATTTAGTTTCTCCACAATCGATCATCGTCCAATCGGAGTTTGGAGTTTACCGCAACACTGTGGTGCCGGACCCGCTAATTGCACGCTTTGCTTTGCTTCGCCTCGCTTCAGCTACATGCTGAAATGACAGCTGACGCCAACAGAGAGGAGAACACTTTTTAAAGATTGACAACGACAACGTGATTGGTTTAAGGAAACAGTGTGTAGAATCTGAGTGGTTACTCAAATGTGCACGCCCCCAATCAGCTGATAGAGCAATTACAAAGGAGGCAAACAGAGTCAGACCGGTTGTCTTCCTGACTGAATTTGCGCTTAAGCTACATTTACATGGGCGTAAATATTCTTTTATTAATTAAATATATAAAGATTCAGGCCTGTGTTTCCTGAACAAAGCTTGCAACAGTTATTACAATTATGTGCACTTAAATGTAATAACTGTAACCCCTGTAATGGGTTGAAGTTCAGCAGAGTTTGTTGAGAATTCAAAAGAAATATTTTGCACTAACATTATTATTTATTGTGCAAAAGTGTTCTAAAAAATAAACCTCCAACTTTTAATTGGGATGAAGCTTCAGATTTGAAATGTAAAATCATTCCAAAACCTCACTAGGCATAAAAAAACAGTGCAGTTCACATTTAAGGATGAACTAGAACCTTCAGATACATGAAGTCTCAGATTTTGGAATATAATATCTCTAAACCATTATTATGTTTTATTTCAAATTGGCCCTTGTTAATACCCATAATCTTTCTGTAAGATGTCATAATGGTTCACATTAAGTACATATGAGGTACATTTTCCTACTTGGTGATAATTGTTTAGTCAAATCATACAACATAGATCTCACAAGAACAAAGTCAGAGCAGCATACTTACTGATTGAGATCCTTGTTGTGACGTTGCCGTTTCTGTAAACAGTTTCAGAGCCAATGCGTTCTTTTTCCTTCACACTTCTCTGTTCAGTTCCACAGTAGTAGAGTCCCTCATCAGAATCAGTGATGTTCATGATCAGCAGGTCATAGGAATCAGAAGAAGAGTTTTTCACAAATTGAAAACCAGGAAGAATCTTCAGAGGATCTTTGGTGTCCTGGCCCTGATAGTATGCTAATCTGAATGGACTGAGGTCTACTTTAATGACAAGGGAAGGGTGGTTCTCAACAGAGCAGTTCCTGTACCACACTATGTGTACTCCAGTTGATAATTTACAATCACAGTAGAGAGTGATGTTGTCTCCTCGTCTGACTGTCACTGATCCAGAGATCCATTCATGACTGCAGGATGCAACTCCTGGAAAACAGAGAAAATGGTAAAAGCAGCTGAAAATGTGCTCCGTGTTGGATGGTTTCACATTACAGCAGGGGCAGATTTCTGCTCAACACAACAACAATGAGAGCGTCATAAAAAACAAATAAGACTCACCTAAGAGAGCCACTAGAAAAGTGTGCAGCACGTCCATAAGTGATGATGATCGGAAGTTAAAAGACAGCGAGACAGATTTCACCCAAAGACGTCATGCCCTTTAATGACAAACAATGTTCAATGTGATTGGCCAGTCAAGTGGAAAACTCTCTTCTGTGGGTTTTTTCTATTGGTTCAAAGATGTTCGTGGTATTCTGCGCTTTTATGCTTCCCGTACATGATTAGTTGATAAAAACAAAATAAGTAAAGCCCCACTGAGGGGTTGGCATTACACAGCCTTATATTTCATGCACCGTTACCTTTGTATAGTAGTACCTCAAAGTATGCTGAGGGCTTTTATGGACATGAAGGACAAGACGTTTACATTCAAAAATAAGGTTTCGGAAACAGTGAGCTATATTTACAGTTCCCACAAGTTGCCATGTTGGGCAATTTACTTTATCATTCAATTATTATTACTTTATCATTCAATTATTATTGCTTTATTCATGCTTTTTTGAAGCATTTCTTTTTAGAATAAAATGGTCAAAAGCGTCAAAATGTCTGGTCTCCGACCCCCAAAAAGTTCTACAGAAGACACCTTTAGTAACAAGTAGGTCGTCTTTGGCTGCATGTTTGGAATAGATGATAAACACAGATAAGCTTGTATTTAAAATGTATCTGGAAGTTATATTATGACTATAATGGTTTCTAGTTGCTCATCTTTTAAAACGCGATATGATTGAGATCCTGACATCCTTTTGTTGTGTTTGTTCTTCTGTTCCTGAGAACGGATAAAGAAGTTGTTAGCATTGAGTGACTAGCATGTTGTCCATGTCTTTGCAAAGCCTGACAAGCTATTGCTCTCCTTCCTGCTTCTGAGGCCAAAAGCTGACGTTCATTTTATTTGTTTAAAGTCTCTAAAAAGATCCATAAAAACACGTCAATTTTTAAATGATTACCAGAAATACTGTTTATGGCTCTTCTGAAAAATGATACAAATGATTATTTTGGAGGTTTGACTTCTAAACACAACAACAGGAGACGTGTGTTTGTCTACACGTTCACACACATCATCTCAGAGGACGGATAGAAACGCAAAGTGTCAAATCTTCATGGTGGGAACTATCAAACACACTTGTCTCTACATTGGGGCTTGAATAAGGTGTAATGCAGTGGTTGCTGTGTTACTGCTATGTGTGCGTGTGTGTCTACACATGCCTGCACTGATGTTCACACTTCATGCTGTTTCCCGTTCAGACTTTGAGTCTCTGTTGATCTACTCACCCGAAATAAATGTTGTGGTTTGGTGGCTGTATGAGAAGAAAACAAGATCTGGATGAATATAGATGTTTTTCCATATCCTGTGGCATGAGCATTCATTTCATACTACATTATAATATTATGTGTTTTAACTTGTTTCCAGTTCAGCGTGGTGCTGCAGTTCGACTAGATGTGACTTCTCATGCAAGTCTATAATAAAGAAGGATTTTCATAAAAAAGTGGATTCAAACCACATTTGAAATTTATAATTACGCAGAGGTAATAATCAATTTAAGCAAGGTGAAATTGTAGATGTATTGGTCAATTGGTCACTAACCTGATGAAGTTGTTAACAAATAAATAAAATATGTGCCTGGTCACTTAACATGTTGATTTAGAAAAATGTGGTTACTATTGGATTATTGTCATAAATGGCTTTCGGTTATGTTAGAATTTCTTACTTTTTTTTTAAACGTGTCCCTAAAGATTTTAGTTCAGGTTATAGATTGACTACTTTAAAACAAAGTAAACCATCTAATGTAGGTACAGTCTTTATAGACATAATTATTATTCAATCCAGCGGCTAGTTGTTTTACAAATCCTATTAACATAAGGGATGAGAAATGCCATTTGTATTTGATCAAACCCTTTGAAGGTGCATGGTGCTGCCATAATGAGGACACCTGGTGGATTTAGGTAACTTATTTAACTTCCTTGCTCAAGGAAAGAATGACCTGTTATCCACTTTGTCATTTCAGGGATTTATATACGGTGCTGTAACTTTGTTGCTCCAGAATTACAGGGTTACCTGTTTGATTATAGCCAATCCGCTCCTCCAGACACCACTACAATACTGGGACCAGCCCAAACCATGAAAAACAGAAAAAAAGACCATTATCCCACCCTCAAAATATGTCAATATCATTTTGCTTTCAGTATATAGTGTAGCAAGGTATTCTTCAGTATTATTATAGTTACATTTTAGGGGACCCCCCAAGAGTCCTAAGTCATTTCGAACCCTGTGTAGAACCATCCAATAGATGAAATGGTTCTTAAGAAGTTCTTTGTAGAACCCACTGCCATTTAAGAACCTTTCTTTTCTGGGTGTTGGATTGTGTTTTTTTGGGGAAATACAGATATTTTGAATGTTTTTTTGAATCGCTCTTAGTCAGGACTCTCTTAAGACCTGTTGTTGTCCTCGGGCCACAGAGACACCAGATCACAGGATCACTGAGCCACGCAAACTCCTCCACCACGTTAAGGTGGCGATTCACAGGGGAGACTTTTTTTTTATATGGGAAACCCAGAAAGGAGGGGAAAAACCCACGGCCGAATTGAAGCCAAGTCCAGGCATTTAACTTTTTACTTTTGAGGACCCGCCTTCTCATTCATTGATAAATATCATGCAAAGGGAAAACTTGTTATTATGTTATATTATGCTATTTGATACTAGTCCTTTATTATGTTATATATTAGTCCAATATTATGTTATATAATCATTCCTATATTATGCTATATGATACTCGTCATATATTATGCTATATGATACTAGTCCTATATCATGTTATATATTAGTTCTATATTATGCTATATGACATTAGCCCTATATTATCTTCTATGATATTAGTCCTATATTATCGTCTATGATATTAGAAAAAGAAAAACACTTACAGGGAATAAAAGTTTTCCGTTTGCATGACATTTAGCAATGAATGAGGAGGTGGCTCCCTGCCTGGACCTGGCAGGGGGGCGCTGTCAACCTCAGGTGTTATTGGGGCTGAAGCGCGGCTGGACGCGGACCGGGCGGTAGATGGATGAGCTGATGAGATTCTTACTTCTGCATCTAACGCGTCATTTTTTCCAACTCCATACGCCGGCCCTGAATCCGTCACCCAAAAGGGCATCTCGTCTTATTTTTTAAGTCGAGCAGCCAGAGCCTTTTTTTTCGATCTTTAGCAGTTTGTGTTTTGCAGCCAACTGGTTGTTTTTGGCCCGCTCCTCTTGGAGAGAAGCGTTGGTGCAGAGTAACCCTGTTACTTCAGACTCCAAGAACTGTTGTTTGTTTTTCAGTTCGTTGGATGTCTTCATTCATTGATAAATATCATGCAAAGGGAAAACTTGTTATTATGCTATTTGATATTAGTCCTATATTATGTTATATGATTAGTCCTTTATTATGTTGTATAGTAGTCCAATATTATGTTATATATTAGTTCTATATTATGCTATATGACATTAGCCCTATATTATCTTCTATGATATTAGTCCTATATTATCGTCTATGATTTTAGAAAAAGAAAAACACTTACAGGGAATAAAAGTTTTCCGTTTGCATGACATTTAGCAATGAATGAGGAGGTGGCTCCCTGCCTGGACCTGGCAGGGGGGCGCTGTCAACCTCAGGTGTTATTGGGGTTGAAGCGCGGCTGGACGGGGACCGGGCGGTAGATGGATGAGCTGATGAGATTCTTACTTCTGCATCTAACGCGTCATTTTTTCCAACTCCATACGCCGGCCCTGAATCCGTCACCCAAAAGGGCCTCGTCTTACTTGTAAGTCAAGCAGCCAGAGCCTTTGTGAAGAAGGGCAATGATCAATGATCACTCTGAAGTTCTATGTGAGTGACACATGACTTGACGATGTCATCGCATTCCGTTGCCACGGAATTCCCCCCCCCTCCCCCTCCTGAACGTGGTGATGCATTCCCTAATTGCAGTAGCACACAACTAAACCCACTATATACTCACATATATATATATATATATATACTAAAATTACTTTAAAGAGAGAAAAAAATCTACTTTTGACCATGATAAAAATCCAGAGTATTTTTTTTTACCTTGCACACCATGTTAAAATTGGATGTCAGCGTACCAAAATACAAAGACAGTCAAATTGCCAAAAATGTGTTTTTCACTTAATTCAAAATGGCGGAAAATCTAGTTAGGCACATTTGCATACCATGGTTGACTTTTTTGTAGAGCATGTCGTAGAGGACCTGTGTGCCCACTTTCAAGTTGATCGGACATCGGGGGCGGAAACTGGCCTAGTGTGGTCTTTTTTAAATTTCTAGAGGGCACTATAGAGACATTTCTTTATTCCCAAATGTGAGACCCAAAAATTATAACATTTTTAACAGTACAGTTATCCATGCCAAATTTAACAACTTTTTGAATATGATGAAGGCCCCAAAAAGGCCCACCGGTTTGTGAGAATAATAATAATAATTCCTAGTCGTAGCGAGGACCCTAATAATTTAATATATTGGTCGACAGAGGTCATGAAAAAAATAAATAGAAAGAAAATCATGGCAATAAAGTGGAAACGTTTTAGATCAATAAGCGTAGGAAATAAATAAAATACATTTTAGGTCAAAAAAGTATTGAAAAAGAAGTTAAAATATTATATTTTTAAAAATAGTCATAGAAAAATATTCAAATTGTGTTAAGCACAAAAAAATTGAATAAAAATTAAAAACATTTTTGTTTAAAAAAAATGCCATTAATAAAAGTCTGAAAATATTAGGGTGAGGTAATAGACAATTTAAAAAAAGTTTTTAAATAAGGTCAAAATATTTAAGGTATGAAAATATACCCACATGTGTTTTTTAAAATATAAGGTCGAAATTCTTTTCGAAAAGTCGATAAGTCTAAATATGTAAGGTCCAAAAATGTCACGAACAAGGGGGTCAGAGACCATTTGATTGACACCTCAGACCAAAACATCAGAACAAAAAACTAATCCAAAGTTGATTCGGTTCATACTTTTATTAGTATGATTCCCTCTCGTGATTCTCAAAGCACGACCCACCTTCAGATGGGGGCCGGTGAGACGTGCACAACAAGTCGACTCGTGGTGGAACCCGTTAAACGAGGGTCCTCTGAAGTGTAGAAGAACACCTGTCAATTCCCCCCCCCCCCCCTGTCAGCGCTAACAGCCCGTATGATTGAACAGAAGGACAGAAGGCAGGTATTGATAACACACACACACACACACACACTCATCTTTGGAGGCCTCGGGACATTCGGCTCACACGTCTTCCACATCCAGTGGTCTCTCATCAGCTTCCAAACCAAACGTCCAACCACCAGGGGGCAGCACCCTGAGCTCTGCCCTCCTCTCCTCCTCCAGCCCTCACCATAGCCTTTGAGCAGGTGTCTGCAGCACCCGGGACGGATCGGCCCAGTCCGGAGTCGACTACAACCCCAGGAGCCGAGTGCTCAAGTTCCCTCCTGGTCAGTGTAGAAACACACGCACATGTATGAGTTTATAAACATATATATATGTATCTGTATCTTCTCGCTCCGCAGGCATGGACCACATCCTGTTCAAGGTGGAGATTCTGTCCAACGAGGACGGGGAGTGGCACGAGTCCTTCTCGCTGGTGCTCGGCCCAGACGACCCCTGTGGAGGCGGTGCTCGGGGAGATCACGTAGCGACGGTGACCATTCTGGACCAGGAGGCCTCGGGCAGCTTCATCCTCCCCGCCACGGCCATTGTGAGAAAAAGATCCGTAAAAAACTTTTGACGGGCCTCTGGGGGCAGGGGGGCCAGAATAGAGGATTTATGAGTCCCTCCTTCGTCCTCAGGTGGTCTCCCTCGCCGACTAAGACCACGTCCAGGAGGTGACCAAGGAGGGCAGCAAGAAGACTGTTACCCACTGGTGTGCGTGACCCCGTGTGACCCCCACTACCCTAAGTACTCTGTGATGAAGGAGCGCTGCGAGGAGGCCGGCATCAACCAGACCCAGGTCCACTTCTCCTGGGAGGTGGCGGCGCGCATCGACACTAGCGGCGCCCGGTCCCCCTTTGAGACGGTCACGGACACCACGGCGTACACCGGCGTCAACCACATGGTGAGCTGGGGTGTCCAGACAAAAGGACGCGCCTCCGTCCCCCGTCTCGCTGTCCAGTCTCTGACCCCCCCCCCCCCCCATCCTGCCGCAGGTCCTCGACAGCATCTACTTCAGCCATGAACTCTAGTGGTCCGACTCTCAGCGGTGGCGTTGGTGTTGCAGGTCCGGGACTCGGCCCAGTCCTTCCTGACGGTGCAGGTTCCCCTCTACGTGTCCTACGTCTACGTGTCCTACGTCTACGTGACGGTGCCGCGGGGCTGGGCCTACCTGGAGCATCACACCGAGATGGAGTTCTCCTTCTACGACACGGTGCTGTGGAGGACGGGTCAGGGGGTTAAAAACCCGCTTTGCATTTTGAAAGCTGTATATTCAACTAACTAGATATTTTCTAATGTTTCTTCAGCTTCTGCTAAACAAAAAGAAAGACATTTTAAAGAATGTCGGTAATCAGTTGATGGACCCCATTGACTTCCATAGTATTTTTTGGGGGGGAACGGAACAGTAGATATGCATATCTACAGAGGCCGCAAGGATAGTGTACTGGTTGGTGGTTGTGTCCGACCGATTGTGGTGGGCCGGTCTGAGCAAAAATGCCAGGGCCCTTTTTTTGTCCCAGTCCAGCCCTGTCTGTAGCCATGTTCTGCACAGGAAAACAAAGCCAATGTAGAGAAACAAATAGTCAGTTAATACCTCCTAGTTTTATATCTTCACGAGAGAAAAAGGACAGACGGCCATCGTTGGATGGAATGGAGAAAAGCAACGTCAGTGCAGATCTCTCACCTCGCAGCAAACATCAGAGGGATTGTGACCTTCTTTCACAGAGGCCCACGAGTTGAAGACAGAACAGGAGCTGCCGCGGCTTCCTGTACACTAAAGAACTCACGGGGTTCAAAGTAAAAAAGAACAGACTTTGAGCCGAATCGTGACCTTGTCAACCGTGACACCCCCAGAGCTATAAAAGACATTTTTCTTTACTCTTCAGAGGTTGTGAGATCGCCATCAGACCACAATAGTTTGTAAAAAGTGACACCCCGGCCTCTCAAGATGCATTTTACGCCAGAGTGTACCATGGGAAGGGTGAAGATGAAAGATGACTTCACTATGCATTCAGACAGCTCTGGATTTAAATAAACAGTCAAACGTTACGAGCTAGTTAGTTTAGAAGAAAGTATCACATGTATAACCGCTGGATTTAACAAACAAGTTGAATAAATGTTTAAAGTTAACATGGTTCAAATAGTGAGCGTAGGAGCCCAATCCCATGTTAGCTGTGCAGGGGCTGTTTTAAAAGGCAGTATTTTTTTAACTTTTGACTACTCATGTCAGCGGCCGAGGTGAAAAAAATAAATTATATATAGTAAAATAGGAACTCAACTGAAACAAAAGGCCAGGTATATTTGGGGGAGAGCAGTGACATACTGACCCAAAAGGAGACAAGGGCGGAAATACTAATAAAAGATTATTTATTTTAATGTAAAGGCTTAAAATGTATCCTAAAATAGTCCGTCCAAGTTGGCCACCGCAGCAGAATCCCGCACGTAGATATTCCACCGGCTGCGATTGACAGCCGCTCTCTGTTGCCGCTCCAGCTCCTCTCGACCCTGCCGCGTGTCCTCTTTCTGTTCTTCTCCTCCTGTCTCCGTCTACCTGTTTTAAAAAGGGAACGGTCCCGCCCTTGGCAGTTCCCCACTGCTCATTAGCAGCTGATTGTTGATGTGTCACTGGGGCCGATTGTCAATTAAGGACACAATGCCAATCAAAACTGCAAACACAAATCGCCACACACAAAACATGCAATCAAACATAAAACATGCAGTAATATCAATAAAATACACCAATAAACATGCAATTGTCCAATCGTCCACCCCGTGACACTCACACCTTTTCTAATATTCTGTCACTGTGCTGAATACATCATGTCATGTAGTAAGTGTTTTCTTACAGGCCAAAACACTTGCATTAAATTAACTTTGGCCCATGATTTTGTTACACCAGTAATCAGATGTTGCCACACTGATTGGCCAGCTGGTCAGAGCCAATGGATGCAGTTATAGAATCCAGAAGCTATAAAAAACTGTACATTCATGATTTAGCTCCATGTCATTTTGTTTGTTCAGCAGAGGCCAGCAGAGTTCCTTTGGTGTGACTCGCTGTTACTTTCACTTTGCATTTTTTGTAATCCCAGAGTTTTTTGTCCATTTTCTTAAATACCACGCCTCACTGCAAGAAATCGTATATGTATGTGTACGGTTACAAAAATCTTGATCTAGTAAGGAATAATACATTTCTTTAATTTAATTTAGTAAACACACGCCCACCCTGAAGTGCTGCACTACGTTGTTCACACTAACGGCCGATCTCGAGTGAGCCCATAAGCCCAGTGACCACGGTGAAACCACACGGCACGCTCTCTGCAAACAAAAGACGCCCGCGCACAGTGCAGAGCAGAGCATTGCATCTCAGTCAGGATGTGGTCACACATATGGCATAGATTCAGAAATAACCTTCCTAATGTAGCTTAGAGGGCTGCAGAGCTCCGGCCTGCGTGGCGTTGGACATGAATAAATGAATCTAATTGACAAACAGGCCTTCTGCAGGCCGGAATGAACTCAATCCCATCGACCCCTTCAGGAGTCACTGGTCCGCAGCTTCAGTCTGTGGAGCTCTGTGGCTGTTAAAAATGTGAACTTGAAGCATGACAACATTGCAAATCAATTTTAAATCAAGATGGCACATGATCTCGTTCTGTTTGTTCAGGACAGCTCGGGGTCAGACCTCCTCCAGGCGTGTTTTTAGGTTTGTGTCTAAACGGCCCCACTAGAGGTCAGGAGAGCTTCACCTGCAGCTGCTGCTGCAAACCACGATCACACCGTCAGCCTTTCCCAGAACTTAATGCTGTTTTCACTGGTTTTTCTCCCCAAAAACACAAAAAACTGTTGTCAACAAATACTCCAACATTCGAGTCATGCATTCAAATAATTTAAAGCGTTTTTTGAAGTACAACGATGTGAGAGAAGGAACCCTATGTGAGACCAGGGTCTCCGTTGTTTTGCGTGTGCTCTGCAGTCCTGTGAGGGACTCGGTGTCACTGTGACTTTCCTGTGGGCCCAACTGAGCAGAAGGTGTCAAATGGTTGTGGTTTGCTTTGCTGTCACCTCTGTGTTAACTTTTTTAACTTCTTGTAAACTGTGTGGCTGAGACATCAGCAGCCATCTTGGCTCTTTATGATGTGTAACAGAATGAGGCTCCATCATGACGTTCTCTTGAGGTCACAAACTCTAAACGGTCTGGGTGGATTCTGTCTTGTGATGTGAACAGGAAACTGCCTGAAAACAGCAATCATGTCTTGTTACAGATAAGCAGGCGTCATAAGGAAATGTTACAGGTCGATTTCAACCAAAAAGAGGAATCTGAAACAGAATTTGATTGACAATAACAAACAAGTTTTCTCTCTGGTTTTAAAAACATTTTATTCTTTATAAAAAGGTCTGCGGATATTAAGCAAAAAGCGAAAGTATTATCGGCATAACATCTAGAAGCCATCAATAAAGATCAAGTGACAGAATGCTCTATTTGCCTTAAAAGACATGATAAGATTCATCATTACTCATCATTACTCAATGCAATATATTAATTGTGATAAAAGAAGCGGATGCTTCCCCCTGTGAATTCACCCATTTGTTTGCAGACTGTCGCTGTGAAAAATCAACTTGTATGTTTTTTCTGTCTCAATCTTGTTTATTTTTTGCGATGGGCTGAAAACACACTGGGAAAGAGTTGAAGGTGGAACAACTCCCAGACTGGATGAAAAAATGAGGGATGTGATGAGTACAGAGTTCTCCAGAGCAGGTACTGAAGTTGGGGAAGAGGTAAAGTTAAATCACTTGGAAATTGATTTGCAGTCCGTCAATCACAGTAAGCCCCGCCCTAAAGCAAACTACCTTCTATGGTCTAATTGACTCCAAATGATCAAATTGGTAGATGTTGAATAGTTGTGGTTGTTATTTCCCTTTTTCAGACTCTACATCCTCGAAGTATTGATGGCAGAATAGGTGCTGAAGTCAGAACTCTGGATCTTCTTCTTCTGTGGTCTGTGTGATGTCTGTTGGATTTCCAGTGCAGCATAGCACACATCTTCATCCTGAAATTTGACATTTGTCCTTTAGGATCGTGAACTGATTTATTGCCATGAATCAGTACTTTCTTCTGTTACACCTACCCCATGCTGTCTTCTTTGAGGTGTTTGCTGATCAGGTTGTGGAGCTGCAGAAATCAATACAACATCAGTACAGACAGAACGGTGCATCAACACTCCAACACGGATCAAAAGGAGAGACTTCAGGTTTCTTTGTGATGACAATTCATTCAGTAGATTACCAATGACATTTCTTACATTTAGCTCTTAAGGAGCAGTATACAGTAGTTACCTTTTTTCTGACAGAGATGATAAACTAGAAGAGAAGATAGGAGAGAGGAGAAGAGAGAGGATACAACAGCAATAGCTGGACACAAGGAGAACAGCACCAGCTCGCTGGGGTCTGGACCTAAAAAAAGAGTTGTGTCAAAAAGATTCATTAAACTGTGACCTCACCACAGTGATGAAACTAAATGAACATTTTGGCCCAATAAATAGTCATGACGATGATTCAGCTTTGTTCAGATTAATAAACAAAAGCTATTTACACGGGCGTAAATATTCTTTTATTAATTAAATATATAAACATTTCAGGCCTGTGTTTCCTGAACAAAGCTTACAACAGTTATTACATTTACGTGCACTTAATTTAATAACTGTAACCCCTGTAATGGGTTGAAGTTCAGCAGAGTTTGTTGAGAATTCAAACTTTTCATTGAGCCGCACAAGAATGCACATGAAGCTTCAGATTTGAAAATGTAAAGTGATTCCAAAACCTCACTAGGCATAAAAAACAGTGCAGTTCACATTTAAAGATGAACTAGAACCTTCAGATACATGAAGTTTCAGATTTTGGAATATAACATCTCTAAACCATTATAATGTTTTATTTCAAATTGGCCCTTGTTAATACCCATAATCTTTCTGTAAGATGTCATAATGGTTCACATTAAGTACATATGAGGTACATTTTCCTACTTGGTGATAATTGTTTGGTCCAATCATACAACATAGATCTTACAAGAACAAAGTCAGAGCAGCATACTTACTGATTGAGATCTTTGTTGTGACGTTGCCGTTTCTGTAAATAGTTTCAGAGCCAATGAATTCTTTATCCTCTATACTTCTCTGTTCAGTTCCACAGTAGTAGAGTCCCTCATCAGAATCAGTGATGTTCATGATCAGCAGGTCATAGGATTCAGAAGAAAAGTTTCTCACAAATTGAAAACCAGGAAGAATCTTCAGATAATCTTCAGTGTCCTGGCCCTGATTGTATGCTGATCTGTAATCCTTTACTTTAAGGACAAGGGAAGGCTGGTTCTCAACAGAGCAGTTCCTGTACCACACTATATACACTCCAGTTGATAATTTACAATCACAGTAGAGAGTGATGTTGTCTCCTCGTCTGACTGTCACTGATCCAGAGATCCATTCATGACTGCAGGATGCAACTCCTGGAAAACAGAGAAAATGGTAAAAGCAGCTGAAAATGTGCTCCGTGTTGGATGGTTTCACGTTACAGCAGGGGCAGATTTCTGCTCAACACAACAACAATGAGAGCGTCATAAAAAACAAATAAGTCTCACCCAAGAGAGCCACTAGAAAAGTGTGCAGCACGTCCATGAGTGATGATGATCGGAAGTTAAAAGACAGCGAGACAGATTTCACCCAAAGACGTCATGCCCTTTAATGACAAACAATGTTCAATGTGATTGGCCAGTCAAGTGGAAAACTCTCTTCTGTGGGTTTTTTCTATTGGTTCAAAGATGTTTGTGGTATTCTGCGCTTTTATGCTTGATAAAAACAAAGTAAGTAAAGCCCCTCTGAGGGGTTGCCATTAAACAGCCTTTTATTTCATGAACTGTATAGTAGTACCTTAAAGTATGCTGAGGGCTTTTATAGACATGAAGGACCAGACGTTTACATTCAAAAATAAGGTTTTGGAAACAGTGAGCTTCGTTTAGAGTTCCAACAAGTCGCCATGTTGGTCAATTTACTTTATCATTCAATTATTATTGCTTTATTCATGCTTTTTTGAAGCATTTCTTTTTAGAATAAAATGGTCAAAAGCGTCAAAATGTCTGGTCTCCGACCCCCAAAAAGTTCTACAGAAGACACCTTTAGTAACAAGTAGGTCGTCTTTGGCTGCATGGAAACATAGATGATAAACACAGATAAGCTTGTATTTAAAATGTATCTGGAAGTTATATTATGACTATAATGGTTTCTAGTTGCTCATCTCAAACTAATCTTTTGCAAGTCGGGAGGAGGGGAGCTGGTAATGCTAGCAGCACTGGAGCTAACAGCTGATATAGGGAGGTTTTATTGAGAATATCTTAAAGTGACCTTTGCTCCTTTTTTTGTGAATCTGATCGTTGGCTTTAAAAACGCGATATGATTGAGATCCTGACATCCTCTCGTTGTGTTTGTTCTTCTGTTCATGAGAACGGATAAAGAAGTTGTTAGCATTGAGTGACTAGCATGTTGTCCATGTCTTTGCAAAGCCTGACAAGCTATTGCTGTCCTTCCTGCTTCTGAGGCCAAAAGCTGCATTCATCACCACCATTTAAAGTCTCTAAAAAGATCTATAAGAACACGTCAATTTTTAAATGATTACCAGAAATACTGTTCATGACTCTTCTGAAAAATTTTACATATGATTATTTTGGAGGTTTGACCTCTAAACACAACAACAGGAGACGTGTGTATGTCTACACGTTCACACACATCATCTCAGAGGACGGATAGAAACACAAAGTGTCAAATCTTCATGGTGGGAACTATCAAACACACTTGTCTTTAAATTGGGGCTTGAATAAGGTGTAATGCAGTGGTTGCTGTGGTACTGCTATGTGTGTGTGTGTGTCTACACATGCCTGCACTGATGTTCACACTTCATGCTGTTTCCCGTTCAGACTTTGAGTCTCTGTTGATCTACTCACCCAAATTAAATGAAGTGGTTTGGTGGCTGTATGAGAAGAAAACAAGATCTGGATGAATATAGATGTTTTTCCATATCCTGTGGCATGAGCATTCATTTCATACTACATTATAATATTATGTGTTTTAACTTGTTTCCAGTTCAGCGTGGTGCTGCAGTTCGACTAGATGTGACTTCTCATGCAAGTCTATAATAAAGAAGGATTTTCATAAAAAAGTGGATTCAAACCACATTTGAAATTTATAATTACGCAGAGGTAATAATCAATTTAAGCAAGGTGAAATTGTAGATGTATTGGTCAATTGGTCACTAACCTGATGAAGTTGTTAACAAATAAATAAAATATGTGCCTGGTCACTTAACATGTTGATTTAGAAAAATGTGGTTACTATTGGATTATTGTCATAAATGGCTTTCGGTCATGTTAGAATATCTTACTTTTTTTTTAAAGGTGTCCCTAAAGATTTTAGTTCAGGTTATAGATTGACTACTTTAAAACAAAGTAAACCATCTAATGTAGGTACAGTCTTTATAGACATAATTATTATTCAATCCAGCGGCTAGTTGTTTTACAAATCCTATTAACATAAGGGATGAGAAATGCCATTTGTATTTGATCAAACCCTTTGAAGGTGCATGGTGCTGCCATAATGAGTACACCTGGTGGATTTAGGTAACTTAGTTAACTTCCTTGCTCAAGGAAAGAATGACCTGTTATCCACTTTGTCATTTCAGGGATTTATATACGGTGCTGTAACTTTGTTGCTCCAGAATTACAGGGTTACCTGTTTGATTATAGCCAATCCGCTCCTCCAGACACCACTACAATACTGGGACCAGCCCAAACCATGAAAAACAGAAAAAAAGACCATTATCCCACCCTCAAAATATGTCAATATCATTTTGCTTTCAGTATATAGTGTAGCAAGGTATTCTTCAGTATTATTATAGTTACATTTTAGGGGACCCCCCAAGAGTCCTAAGTCATTTCGAACCCTGTGTAGAACCATCCAATAGATGAAATGGTTCTTAAGAAGTTCTTTGTAGAACCCACTGCCATTTAAGAACCTTTCTTTTCTGGGTGTTGGATTGTGTTTTTTTGGGGAAATACAGATATTTTGAATGTTTTTTTGAATCGCTCTTAGTCAGGACTCTCTTAAGACCTGTTGTTGTCCTCGGGCCACAGAGACACCAGATCACAGGATCACTGAGCCACGCAAACTCCTCCACCACGTTAAGGTGGCGATTCACGGGGGAGACTTTTTTTTTATATGGGAAACCCAGAAAGGAGGGGAAAAACCCACGGCCGAATTGAAGCCAAGTCCAGGCATTTAACTTTTTACTTTTGAGGACCCGCCTTCTCATTCATTGATAAATATCATGCAAAGGGAAAACTTGTTATTATGTTATATTATGCTATTTGATACTAGTCCTTTATTATGTTATATATTAGTCCAATATTATGTTATATAATCATTCCTATATTATGCTATATGATACTCGTCATATATTATGCTATATGATACTAGTCCTATATCATGTTATATATTAGTTCTATATTATGCTATATGACATTAGCCCTATATTATCTTCTATGATATTAGTCCTATATTATCGTCTATGATATTAGAAAAAGAAAAACACTTACAGGGAATAAAAGTTTTCCGTTTGCATGACATTTAGCAATGAATGAGGAGGTGGCTCCCTGCCTGGACCTGGCAGGGGGGCGCTGTCAACCTCAGGTGTTATTGGGGCTGAAGCGCGGCTGGACGCGGACCGGGCGGTAGATGGATGAGCTGATGAGATTCTTACTTCTGCATCTAACGCGTCATTTTTTCCAACTCCATACGCCAGCCCTGAATCCGTCACCCAAAAGGGCCTCGTCTTATTTTTTAAGTCGAGCAGCCAGAGCCTTTTTTTTCGATCTTTAGCAGTTTGTGCTTTGCAGCCAACTGGTTGTTTTTGGCCCGCTCCTCTTGGAGAGAAGCGTTGGTGCAGAGTAACCCTGTTACTTCAGACTCCAAGAACTGTTGTTTGTTTTTCAGTTCGTTGGATGTCTTCATTCATTGATAAATATCATGCAAAGGGAAAACTTGTTATTATGCTATTTGATATTAGTCCTATATTATGTTATATGATTAGTCCTTTATTATGTTGTATAGTAGTCCAATATTATGTTATATATTAGTTCTATATTATGCTATATGACATTAGCCCTATATTATCTTCTATGATATTAGTCCTATATTATCGTCTATGATTTTAGAAAAAGAAAAACACTTACAGGGAATAAAAGTTTTCCGTTTGCATGACATTTAGCAATGAATGAGGAGGTGGCTCCCTGCCTGGACCTGGCAGGGGGGCGCTGTCAACCTCAGGTGTTATTGGGGTTGAAGCGCGGCTGGACGGGGACCGGGCGGTAGATGGATGAGCTGATGAGATTCTTACTTCTGCATCTAACGCGTCATTTTTTCCAACTCCATACGCCGGCCCTGAATCCGTCACCCAAAAGGGCCTCGTCTTACTTGTAAGTCAAGCAGCCAGAGCCTTTGTGAAGAAGGGCAATGATCAATGATCACTCTGAAGTTCTATGTGAGTGACACATGACTTGACGATGTCATCGCATTCCGTTGCCACGGAATTCCCCCCCCCTCCCCCTCCTGAACGTGGTGATGCATTCCCTAATTGCAGTAGCACACAACTAAACCCACTATATACTCACATATATATATATATATATATATACTAAAATTACTTTAAAGAGAGAAAAAAATCTACTTTTGACCATGATAAAAATCCAGAGTATTTTTTTTTACCTTGCACACCATGTTAAAATTGGATGTCAGCGTACCAAAATACAAAGACAGTCAAATTGCCAAAAATGTGTTTTTCACTTAATTCAAAATGGCGGAAAATCTAGTTAGGCACATTTGCATACCATGGTTGACTTTTTTGTAGAGCATGTCGTAGAGGACCTGTGTGCCCACTTTCAAGTTGATCGGACATCGGGGGCGGAAACTGGCCTAGTGTGGTCTTTTTTAAATTTCTAGAGGGCGCTATAGAGACATTTCTTTATTCCCAAATGTGAGACCCAAAAATTATAACATTTTTAACAGTACAGTTATCCATGCCAAATTTAACAACTTTTTGAATATGATGAAGGCCCCAAAAAGGCCCACCGGTTTGTGAGAATAATAATAATAATTCCTAGTCGTAGCGAGGACCCTAATAATTTAATATATTGGTCGACAGAGGTCATGAAAAAAATAAATAGAAAGAAAATCATGGCAATAAAGTGGAAACGTTTTAGATCAATAAGCGTAGGAAATAAATAAAATACATTTTAGGTCAAAAAAGTATTGAAAAAGAAGTTAAAATATTATATTTTTAAAAATAGTCATAGAAAAATATTCAAATTGTGTTAAGCACAAAAAAATTGAATAAAAATTAAAAACATTTTTGTTTAAAAAAAATGCCATTAATAAAAGTCTGAAAATATTAGGGTGAGGTAATAGACAATTTAAAAAAAGTTTTTAAATAAGGTCAAAATATTTAAGGTATGAAAATATACCCACATGTGTTTTTTAAAATATAAGGTCGAAATTCTTTTCGAAAAGTCGATAAGTCTAAATATGTAAGGTCCAAAAATGTCACGAACAAGGGGGTCAGAGACCATTTGATTGACACCTCAGACCAAAACATCAGAACAAAAAACTAATCCAAAGTTGATTCGGTTCATACTTTTATTAGTATGATTCCCTCTCGTGATTCTCAAAGCACGACCCACCTTCAGATGGGGGCCGGTGAGACGTGCACAACAAGTCGACTCGTGGTGGAACCCGTTAAACGAGGGTCCTCTGAAGTGTAGAAGAACACCTGTCAATTCCCCCCCCCCCCTGTCAGCGCTAACAGCCCGTATGATTGAACAGAAGGACAGAAGGCAGGTATTGATAACACACACACACACACACACACACACACACACACACACACACACACACTCATCTTTGGAGGCCTCGGGACATTCGGCTCACACGTCTTCCACATCCAGTGGTCTCTCATCAGCTTCCAAACCAAACGTCCAACCACCAGGGGGCAGCACCCTGAGCTCTGCCCTCCTCTCCTCCTCCAGCCCTCACCATAGCCTTTGAGCAGGTGTCTGCAGCACCCGGGATGGATCGGCCCAGTCCGGAGTCGACTACAACCCCAGGAGCCGAGTGCTCAAGTTCCCTCCTGGTCAGTGTAGAAACACACGCACATGTATGAGTTTATAAACATATATATATGTATCTGTATCTTCTCGCTCCGCAGGCATGGACCACATCCTGTTCAAGGTGGAGATTCTGTCCAACGAGGACGGGGAGTGGCACGAGTCCTTCTCGCTGGTGCTCGGCCCAGACGACCCCTGTGGAGGCGGTGCTCGGGGAGATCACCGTGGCGACGGTGACCATTCTGGACCAGGAGGCCTCGGGCAGCTTCATCCTCCCCGCCACGCCTATTGTGAGAAAAAGATCCGTAAAAACCTTTTGACGGGCCTCTGGGGGCAGGGGGGCCAGAATAGAGGATTTATGAGTCCCTCCTTCGTCGTCAGGCGGTCTCCCTCGCCGACTACAACCACGTCCAGGAGGTGACCAAGGAGGGCAGCAAGAAGACTGTTACCCACTGGTGTGCGTGACCCCGTGTGACCCCCACTACCCTAAGTACTCTGTGATGAAGGAGCTCTGCGAGGAGGCCGGCATCAACCAGACCCAGGTCCACTTCTCCTGGGAGGTGGCGGCGCGCATCGACACTAGCGGCGCCCGGTCCCCCTTTGAGACGGTCACGGACACCACGGCGTACACCGGCGTCAACCACATGGTGAGCTGGGGTGTCCGGACAAAAGGACGCGCCTCCGTCCCCCGTCTCGCTGTCCAGTCTCTGACCCCCCCCCCCCCCCCCCATCCTGCCGCAGGTCCTCGACAGCATCTACTTCAGCCATGAACTCTAGTGGTCCGACTCTCAGCGGTGGCGTTGGTGTTGCAGGTCCGGGACTCGGCCCAGTCCTTCCTGACGGTGCAGGTTCCCCTCTACGTGTCCTACGTCTACGTGTCCTACGTCTACGTGACGGTGCCGCGGGGCTGGGCCTCCCTGGAGCATCACACCGAGATGGAGTTCTCCTTCTTCTACGACACGGTGCTGTGGAGGACGGGTCAGGGGTTTAAAAACCCGCTTTGCATTTTGAAAGCTGTATATTCAACTAACTAGATATTTTCTAATGTTTCTTCAGCTTCTGCTAAACAAAAAGAAAGATATTCTAAAGAATGTCGGTAATCAGTTGATGGACCCCATTGACTTCCATAGTATTTTTGGGGGGTGGAACGGAACAGTAGATATGCATATCTACAGAGGCCGCAAGGATAGTGTACTGGTTGGTGGTTGTGTCCGACCGATTGTGGTGGGCCGGTCTGAGCAAAAATGCCAGGGCCCTTTTTTTGTCCCAGTCCAGCCCTGTCTGTAGCCATGTTCTGCACAGGAAAACAAAGCCAATGTAGAGAAACAAATAGTCAGTTAATACCTCCTAGTTTTATATCTTCACGAGAGAAAAAGGACAGACGGCCATCGTTGGATGGAATGGAGAAAAGCAACGTCAGTGCAGATCCCTCACCTCGCAGCAAACATCAGAGGGATTGTGACCTTCTTTCACAGAGGCCCACGAGTTGAAGACAGAACAGGAGCTGCCGCGGCTTCCTGTACACTAAAGAACTCACGGGGTTCAAAGTAAAAAAGAACAGACTTTGAGCCGAATCGTGACCTTGTCAACCGTGACACCCCCAGAGCTATAAAAGACATTTTTCTTTACTCTTCAGAGGTTGTGAGATCGCCATCAGACCACAATAGTTTGTAAAAAGTGACACCCCGGCCTCTGAAGATGCATTTTACGCCAGAGTGTACCATGGGAAGGGTGAAGATGAAAGATGACTTCACTATGCATTCAGACAGCTCTGGATTTAAATAAACAGTCAAACGTTACGAGCTAGTTAGTTTAGAAGAAAGTATCAAATGTATAACCGCTGGATTTAACAAACAAGTTGAATAAATGTTTAAAGTTAACATGGTTCAAATAGTGAGCGTAGGAGCCCAATCCCATGTTAGCTGTGCAGGGGCTGTTTTAAAAGGCAGTATTTTTTTAACTTTTGACTACTCATGTCAGCGGCCGAGGTGAAAAAAATAAATTATATATAGTAAAATAGGAACTCAACTGAAACAAAAGGCCAGGTATATTTGGGGGAGAGCAGTGACATACTGACCCAAAAGGAGACAAGGGCGGAAATACTAATAAAAGATTATTTATTTTAATGTAAAGGCTTAAAATGTGTAGCGCCCCCTAGCTGTCCTGGCTTTGTTAAAGGAGTGCGCTGCCCGAATTCTTAACTATTTAATTTATATAATCAATACTAGGTTACTACACTGTTATCCCTATTATTTTAGCACCTTATCACACCAAATATTTAGGAAGACATACCACGTACACAATAGAATACATTTAACCTTTTACTTGACATGGGATTCACAAATACACATAAAATAACACTCAAACATTAGGCTTCTGTCCAACCATTATTTATCTAAGCCGGCAGGTAACTAACTAATATACATAAACCAAACGTGGGTACCCAATCAATTGTCCACTGTACGGTGCAGGCCTGTTGCGCGCGGGAGGGAGCGGGGAAGCCTCCTAATAAGAAAAATGGCTACTTCGCGCCAAAGTGCCCCCCGAAAAGGAAACACTCACTCGTCCTCCTCACGGTGTTGGCGAGTCGGAATCGGGGCTGGCGTCGCAGACGTCCGTAGCGGTGTTGGTCCCTCCGGGTCCGCGAACCGATGGTTAAAAGAGTGGCCGGGTTGGATACTCTCTCTCCCTCTCGTGCAGGTCCGGATCTCCCAAGCTAAAGCCTGGCTCACTCCGCTATTGCCGCGGCGGTCCTATAAACGGCGCGGATCTCTATCCGAGTTCCGTTACACAAAACAAAACCAACGTAGCGCAAATCGTGCAGATATTGCTGTCTTTTCTAGTGGAGAGTCACTCGCCGTTCCGCTCGTTAATCCCTCTACTATCTCACTTTACGCTGTCTTGTTATTGTCCGTCATCCTTCTTCGTATCCCCTTCTTCTTCTCTCTTTCTCGTGTTTCCACCTCTTCTTCTTCTCTCCCTCTTTTTCGTCCCTCTTCCTCTTCTTCTTCTCTCCCTCTTTTCTGATTGGAGTACTATCCCTTCAATTAATACAATGTTTAAACATGCTCAACATTAACTACAATAACAAACACCCAAATAAAATACAATCATTCCAAGATACAACCCAATTGGCCATAGGGCTACAAATGTATCCTAAAATAGTCCGTCCAAGTTGGCCACCGCAGCAGAATCCCGCACGTAGATATTCCACCGGCTGCGATTGACAGCCGCTCTCTGTTGCCGCTCCAGCTCCTCTCGACCCTGCCGCGTGTCCTCTTTCTGTTCTTCTCCTCCCCCCTGTCTCCGTCTACCTGTTTTAAAAAGGGAACGGTCCCGCCCTTGGCAGTTCCCCACTGCTCATTAGCAGCTGATTGTTGATGTGTCACTGGGGCCGATTGTCAATTAAGGACACAATGCCAATCAAAACTGCAAACACAAATCGCCACACACAAAACATGCAATCAAACATAAAACATGCAGTAATATCAATAAAATACACCAATAAACATGCAATTGTCCAATCGTCCACCCCGTGACACTCACACCTTTTCTAATATTCTGTCACTGTGCTGAATACATCATGTCATGTAGTAAGTGTTTTCTTACAGGCCAAAACACTTGCATTAAATTAACTTTGGCCCATGATTTTGTTACACCAGTAATCAGATGTTGCCACACTGATAGGCCAGCTGGTCAGAGCCAATGGATGCAGTTATAGAATCCAGAAGCTATAAAAAACTGTACATTCATGATTTAGCTCCATGTCATTTTGTTTGTTCAGCAGAGGCCAGCAGAGTTCCTTTGGTGTGACTCGCTGTTACTTTCACTTTGCATTTTATGTAATCCCAGAGTTTTTTGTCCATTTTCTTAAATACCACGCCTCACTGCAAGAAATCGTATATGTATGTGTACGGTTACAAAAATCTTGATCTAGTAAGGAATAATACATTTCTTTAATTTAATTTAGTAAACACACGCCCACCCTGAAGTGCTGCACTACGTTGTTCACACTAACGGCCGATCTCGAGTGAGCCCATAAGCCCAGTGACCACGATGAAACCACACGGCACGCTCTCTGCAAACAAAAGACGCCCGCGCACAGTGCAGAGCAGAGCATTGCATCTCAGTCAGGATGTGGTCACACATATGGCATAGATTCAGAAATAACCTTCCTAATGTAGCTTAGAGGGCTGCAGAGCTCCGGCCTGCGTGGCGTTGGACATGAATAAATGAATCTAATTGACAAACAGGCCTTCTGCAGGCCGGAGTGAACTCAATCCCACCGACCCCTTCAGGAGTCACTGGTCCGCAGCTTCAGTCTGTGGAGCTCTGTGGCTGTTAAAAATGTGAATTTGAAGCATGAAAACATTGCAAATCAATTTTAAATCAAGATGGCACATGATCTCGTTCTGTTTGTTCAGGACAGCTCGGGGTCAGACCTCCTCCAGGCGTGTTTTTAGGTTTGTGTCTAAACGGCCCCACTAGAGGTCAGGAGAGCTTCACCTGCAGCTGCTGCTGCAAACCACGATCACACCGTCAGCCTTTCCCAGAACTTAATGCTGTTTTCACTGGTTTTTCTCCCCAAAAACACAAAAAACTGTTGTCAACAAATACTCCAACATTCGAGTCATGCATTCAAATAATTTAAAGCGTTTTTTGAAGTACAACGATGTGAGAGAAGGAACCCTATCTGAGACCAGGGTCTTTTTTCCATCTCTGTTTTTTTGCGTGTGCTCTGCAGTCCTGTGAGGGACTCGGTGTCACTGTGACTTTCCTGTGGGCCCAACTGAGCAGAAGGTGTCAAATGGTTGTGGTTTGCTTTGCTGTCACCTCTGTGTTGTCTTTTTTAACTTCTTGTAAACTGTGTGGCTGAGACATCAGCAGCCATCTTGGCTCTTTATGATGTGTAACAGAATGAGGCTCCATCATGACGTTCTCTTGAGGTCACAAACTCTAAACGGTCTGGGTGGATTCTGTCTTGTGATGTGAACAGGAAACTGCCTGAAAACAGCAATCATGTCTTGTTACAGATAAGCAGGCGTCATAAGGAAATGTTACAGGTCGATTTCAACCAAAAAGAGGAATCTGAAACAGAATTTGATTGACAATAACAAACAAGTTTTCTCTCTGGTTTTAAAAACATTTTATTCTTTATAAATGGTCTGCGGATATTAAGCAAAAAGCGAAAGTATTATCGGCATAACATCTAGAAGCCATCAATAAAGATCAAGTGACAGAATGCTCTATTTGCCTTAAAAGACATGATAAGATTCATCATTACTCATCATTACTCAATGCAATATATTAATTGTGATAAAAGAAGCGGATGCTTCCCCCTGTGAATTCACCCATTTGTTTGCAGACTGTCGCTGTGAAAAATCAACTTGTATGTTTTTTCTGTCTCAATCTTGTTTATTTTTTGCGATGGGCTGAAAACACACTGGGAAAGAGTTGAAGGTGGAACAACTCCCAGACTGGATGAAAAAATGAGGGATGTGATGAGTACAGAGTTCTCCTCAGAGCAGGTACTGAAGTAGGGGAAGAGGTAAAGTTAAATTACTTGGAAATTGATTTGCAGTCCGTCAATCACAGTAAGCCCCGCCCTAAAGCAAACTACCTTCTATGGTCTAATTGACTCCATATGATCAAATTGTTAGATATTGAATAGTTGTGGTTGTTATTTCCCTTTTTCAGACTCTACATCCTCGAAGTATTGATGGCAGAATAGGTGCTGAAGTCAGAACTCTGGATCTTCTTCTTCTGTGGTCTCTGTGATGTCTGTTGGATTTCCATTGCAGCATAGCACACATCTTCATCCTGAAATTTGACATTTGTCCTTTAGGATCGTGAACTGATTTATTGCCATGAATCAGTACTTTCTTCTGTTACACCTACCCCATGCTGTCTTCTTTTAGGTGTTTGCTGATCAGGTTGTGGAGCTGCAGAAATCAATACAACATCAGTACAGACAGAACGGTGCATCAACACTCCAACACGGATCAAAAGGAGAGACTTCAGGTTTCTTTGTGATGACAATTCATTCAGTAGATTACCAATGACATTTCTTACATTTAGCTCTTAAGGAGCAGTATACAGTAGTTACCTTTTTTCTGACAGAGATGATAAACTAGAAGAGAAGATAGGAGAGAGGAGAAGAGAGAGGATACAACAGCAATAGCTGGACACAAGGAGAACAGCACCAGCTCGCTGGGGTCTGGACCTAAAAAAAGAGTTGTGTCAAAAAGATTCATTAAACTGTGACCTCACCACAGTGATGAAACTAAATGAACATTTTGGCCCAATAAATAGTCATGACGATGATTCAGCTTTGTTCAGATTAATAAACAAAAGCTATTTACACGGGCGTAAATATTCTTTTATTAATTAAATATATAAACATTTCAGGCCTGTGTTTCCTGAACAAAGCTTACAACAGTTATTACATTTACGTGCACTTAATTTAATAACTGTAACCCCTGTAATGGGTTGAAGTTCAGCAGAGTTTGTTGAGAATTCAAACTTTTCATTGAGCCGCACAAGAAATATTTTGCACTAACATTATTATTTATTGTGCAAAAGTGTTCTAAAAAATAAATCTCCAACTTTTAATTGTGATGAAGCTTCAGATTTGAAATGTAAAGTGATTCCAAAACCTCACTAGGCATAAAAAACAGTGCAGTTCACATTTAAAGATGAACTAGAACCTTCAGATACATGAAGTTTCAGATTTTGGAATATAACATCTCTAAACCATTATAATGTTTTATTTCAAATTGGCCCTTGTTAATACCCATAATCTTTCTGTAAGATGTCATAATGGTTCACATTAAGTACATATGAGGTACATTTTCCTACTTGGTGATAATTGTTTGGTCCAATCATACAACATAGATCTTACAAGAACAAAGTCAGAGCAGCATACTTACTGATCGAGATCTTTGTTGTGACGTTGCCGTTTCTGTAAACAGTTTCAGAGCCAATGAATTCTTTATCCTCTATACTTCTCTGTTCAGTTCCACAGTAGTAGAGTCCCTCATCGGAATCAGTGATGTTCATGATCAGCAGGTCATAGGAATCAGAAGAAGAGTTTTTCACAAATTGAAAACCAGGAAGAATCTTCAGAGGATCTTTGGTGTCCTGGCCCTGATTGTATGCTAATCTGTGTGAGCGGTCTATTTTAATGACAAGAGGAGGCTGGTTCTCATGAGAGCAGTTCCTGAACCACACTATGAATTCTCCAGTTGATGGTTTACAATCACAGTAGAGAGTGATGTTGTCTCCTCGTCTGACTGACACTGATCCAGAGATCCATTCATGACTGCAGGATGCAACTCCTGGAAAACAGAGAAAATGGTAAAAGCAGCTGAAAATGTGCTCCGTGTTGGATGGTTTCACATTACAGCAGGGGCAGATTTCTGCTCAACACAACAACAATGAGAGCGTCATACAAAACAAATAAGACTCACCTAAGAGAGCCACTAGAAAAGTGTGCAGCACGTCCATGAGTGATGATGATCGGAAGTTAAAAGACAGCGAGACAGATTTCACCCAAAGACGTCATGCCCTTTAATGACAAACAATGTTCAATGTGATTGGCCAGTCAAGTGGAAAACTCTCTTCTGTGGGTTTTTTCTATTGGTTCAAAGATGTTTGTGGTATTCTGCGTTTTTATGCTTCCCGTACATAATTAGTTGATAAAAACAAAATAAGTAAAGCCCCACTGAGGGGTTGGCATTACACAGCCTTATATTTCATGCACCGTTGCCTTTGTATAGTAGTACCTTAAAGTATGCTGAGGGCTTTTATAGACATGAAGGACAAGACGTTTACATTCAAAAATAAGGTTTTGGAAACAGTGAGCTTCGTTTAGAGTTCCAACAAGTCGCCATGTTGAGCAATTTACTTTATCATTCAATTATTATTGCTTTATTCATGCTTTTTTGAAGCATTTCTTTTTAGAATAAAATGGTCAAAAGCGTCAAAATGTCTGGTCTCCGACCCCCCAAAAAGTTCTACAGATGACACCTTTAGTAACAAGTAGGTCGTCTTTGGCTGCATGGAAACATAGATGATAAACACAGATAAGCTTGTATTTAAAATGTATCTGGAAGTTATATTATGACTATAATGGTTTCTAGTTGCTCATCTCAAACTAATCTTTTGCAAGTCGGGAGGAGGGGAGCTGGTAATGCTAGCAGCACTGGAGCTAACAGCTGATATAGGGAGGTTTTATTGAGAATATCTTAAAGTGACCTTTGCTCCTTTTTTTGTGAATCTGATCGTTGGCTTTAAAAACGCGATATGATTGAGATCCTGACATCCTTTTGTTGTGTTTGTTCTTCTGTTCATGAGAACGGATAAAGAAGTTGTTAGCATCGAGTGACTAGCATGTTGTCCATGTCTTTGCAAAGCCTGACAAGCTATTGCTGTCCTTCCTGCTTCTGAGGCCAAAAGCTGCATTCATCACCACCATTTAAAGTCTCTAAAAAGATCTATAAGAACACGTCAATTTTTAAATGATTACCAGAAATACTGTTCATGACTCTTCTGAAAAATGATACATATGATTATTTTGGAGGTTTGACCTCTAAACACAACAACAGGAGACGTGTGTATGTCTACACGTTCACACACATCATCTCAGAGGACGGATAGAAACACAAAGGGTCAAATCTTCATGGTGGGAACTATCAAACACACTTGTCTCTGCATTGGGGCTTGAATAAGGTGTAATATCGCTGTAGTGGTTGCTGTGGTACTGCTATGTGTGCGTGTGTGTCTACACATGCCTGCACTGATGTTCACACTTCATGCTGTTTCCCGTTCAGACTTTGAGTCTCTGTTGATCTACTCACCCAAAATAAATGTTGTGGTTTGGTGGCTGTATGAGAAGAAAACAAGATCTGGATGAATATAGATGTTTTTCCATATCCTGTGGCATGAGCATTCATTTCATACTACATTATAATATTATGTGTTTTAACTTGTTTCCAGTTCAGCGTGGTGCTGCAGTTCGACTAGATGTGACTTCTCATGCAAGTCTATAATAAAGAAGGATTTTCATAAAAAAGTGGATTCAAACCACATTTGAAATTTATAATTACGCAGAGATAATAATCAATTCAAGCAAGGTGAAATTGTAGATGTATTGGTCAATTGGTCACTAACCTGATGAAGTTGTTAACAAATAAATAAAATATGTGCCTGGTCACTTAACATGTTGATTTAGAAAAATGTGGTTACTATTGGATTATTGTCATAAATGGCTTTCGGTCATGTTAGAATATCTTACTTTTTTTTTAAACGTGTCCCTAAAGATTTTAGTTCAGGTTATAGATTGACTACTTTAAAACAAAGTAAACCATCTAATGTAGGTACAGTCTTTATAGACATCATTATTATTCAATCCAGCGGCTAGTTGTTTTACAAATCCTATTAACATAAGGGATGAGAAATGCCATTTGTATTTGATCAAACCCTTTGAAGGTGCATGGTGCTGCCATAATGAGTACACCTGGTGGATTTAGGTAACTTAGTTAACTTCCTTGCTCAAGGAAAGAATGACCTGTTATCCACTTTGTCATTTCAGGGATTTATATACGGTGCTGTAACTTTGTTGCTCCAGAATTACAGGGTTACCTGTTTGATTATAGCCAATCCGCTCCTCCAGACACCACTACACTACTGGGACCAGCCCAAACCATGAAAAACAGAAAAAAAGACCATTATCCCACCCTCAAAATATGTCAATATCATTTTGCTTTCAGTATATAGTGTAGCAAGGTATTCTTCAGTATTATTATAGTTACATTTTAGGGGACCCCCCAAGAGTCCTAAGTCATTTCGAACCCTGTGTAGAACCATCCAATAGATGAAATGGTTCTTAAGAAGTTCTTTGTAGAACCCACTGCCATTTAAGAACCTTTCTTTTCTGGGTGTTGGATTGTGTTTTTTTGGGGAAATACAGATATTTTGAATGTTTTTTTGAATCGCTCTTAGTCAGGACTCTCTTAAGACCTGTTGTTGTCCTCGGGCCACAGAGACACCAGATCACAGGATCACTGAGCCACGCAAACTCCTCCACCACGTTAAGGTGGCGATTCACGGGGGAGACTTTTTTTTATATGGGAAACCCAGAAAGGAGGGGAAAAACCCACGGCCGAATTGAAGCCAAGTCCAGGCATTTAACTTTTTACTTTTGAGGACCCGCCTTCTCATTCATTGATAAATATCATTCAAAGGGAAAACTTGTTATTATGTTATATTATGCTATTTGATACTAGTCCTTTATTATGTTATATATTAGTCCAATATTATGTTATATAATTATTCCTATATTATGCTATATGATACTAGTCATATATTATGCTATATGATACTAGTCCTATATCATGTTATATATTAGTTCTATATTATGCTATATGACATTAGCCCTATATTATCTTCTATGATATTAGTCCTATATTATCGTCTATGATATTAGAAAAAGAAAAACACTTACAGGGAATAAAAGTTTTCCGTTTGCATGACATTTAGCAATGAATGAGGAGGTGGCTCCCTGCCTGGACCTGGCAGGGGGGCGCTGTCAACCTCAGGTGTTATTGGGGCTGAAGCGCGGCTGGACGGGGACCGGGCGGTAGATGGATGAGCTGATGAGATTCTTACTTCTGCATCTAACGCGTCATTTTTTCCAACTCCATACGCCGGCCCTGAATCCGTCACCCAAAAGGGCATCTCGTCTTATTTTTTAAGTCGAGCAGCCAGAGCCTTTTTTTTCGATCTTTAGCAGTTTGTGCTTTGCAGCCAACTGGTTGTTTTTGGCCCGCTCCTCTTGGAGAGAAGCGTTGGTGCAGAGTAACCCTGTTACTTCAGACTCCAAGAACTGTTGTTTGTTTTTCAGTTCGTTGGATGTCTTCATTCATTGATAAATATCATGCAAAGGGAAAACTTGTTATTATGCTATTTGATATTAGTCCTATATTATGTTATATGATTAGTCCTTTATTATGTTGTATATTAGTCCAATATTATGTTATATATTAGTTCTATATTATGCTATATGACATTAGCCCTATATTATCTTCTATGATATTAGTCCTATATTATCGTCTATGATTTTAGAAAAAGAAAAACACTTACAGGGAATAAAAGTTTTCCGTTTGCATGACATTTAGCAATGAATGAGGAGGTGGCTCCCTGCCTGGACCTGGCAGGGGGGCGCTGTCAACCTCAGGTGTTATTGGGGTTGAAGCGCGGCTGGACGGGGACCGGGCGGTAGATGGATGAGCTGATGAGATTCTTACCTCTGCATCTAACGCGTCATTTTTTCCAACTCCATACGCCGGCCCTGAATCCGTCACCCAAAAGGGCCTCGTCTTACTTGTAAGTCAAGCAGCCAGAGCCTTTGTGAAGAAGGGCAATGATCAATGATCACTCTGAAGTTCTATGTGAGTGACACATGACTTGACGATGTCATCGCATTCCGTTGCCACGGAATTCCCCCCCCCTCCCCCTCCTGAACGTGGTGATGCATTCCCTAATTGCAGTAGCACACAACTAAACCCACTATATACTCACATATATATATATATACTAAAATTACTTTAAAGAGAGAAAAAAATCTACTTTTGACCATGATAAAAATCCAGAGTATTTTTTTTTACCTTGCACACCATGTTAAAATTGGATGTCAGCGTACCAAAATACAAAGACAGTCAAATTGCCAAAAATGTGTTTTTCACTTAATTCAAAATGGCGGAAAATCTAGTTAGGCACATTTGCATACCATGGTTGACTTTTTTGTAGAGCATGTCGTAGAGGACCTGTGTGCCCACTTTCAAGTTGATCGGACATCGGGGGCGGAAACTGGCCTAGTGTGGTCTTTTTTAAATTTCTAGAGGGCGCTATAGAGACATTTCTTTATTCCCAAATGTGAGACCCAAAAATTATAACATTTTTAACAGTACAGTTATCCATGCCAAATTTAACAACTTTTTGAATATGATGATTATGGTTTGTGAGAATAATAATAATAATTCCTAGTCGTAGCGAGGACCCTAATAATTTAATATATTGGTCGACAGAGGTCATGAAAAAAATAAATAGAAAGAAAATCATGGCAATAAAGTGGAAACGTTTTAGATCAATAAGCGTAGGAAATAAATAAAATACATTTTAGGTCAAAAAAGTATTGAAAAAGAAGTTAAAATATTATATTTTTAAAAATAGTCATAGAAAAATATTCAAATTGTGTTAAGCACAAAAAAATTGAATAAAAATTAAAAACATTTTTGTTTAAAAAAAAATGCCATTAATAAAAGTCTGAAAATATTATGGTGAGGTAATAGACAATTTAAAAAAAGTTTTTAAATAAGGTCAAAATATTTAAGGTATGAAAATATACCCACATGTGTTTTTTAAAATATTAGGTCGAAATTATTTTCGAAAAGTCGATAAGTCTAAATATGTAAGGTCCAAAAATGTCACGAACAAGGGGGTCAGAGACCATTTGATTGACACCTCAGACCAAAACATCAGAACAAAAAACTAATCCAAAGTTGATTCGGTTCATACTTTTATTAGTATGATTCCCTCTCGTGATTCTCAAAGCACGACCCACCTTCAGATGGGGGCCGGTGAGACGTGCACAACAAGTCGACTCGTGGTGGAACCCGTTAAACGAGGGTCCTCTGAAGTGTAGAAGAACACCTGTCAATTCCCCCCCCCCCCCCCCCCCCTGTCAGCGCTAACAGCCCGTATGATTGAACAGAAGGACAGAAGGCAGGTATTGATAACACACACACACACACACACTCATCTTTGGAGGCCTCGGGACATTCGGCTCACACGTCTTCCACATCCAGTGGTCTCTCATCAGCTTCCAAACCAAACGTCCAACCACCAGGGGGCAGCACCCTGAGCTCTGCCCTCCTCTCCTCCTCCATAGCCTTTGAGCAGGCGTCTGCAGCACCCGGGACAGATCGGCCCAGTCCGGAGTCGACTACAACCCCAGGAGCCGAAAGCTCAAGTTCCCTCCTGGTCAGTGTAGAAACACACGCACATGTATGAGTTTATAAACATATAAACATATATATGTATCTGTATCTTCTCGCTCCGCAGGCATGGACCACATCCTGTTCAAGGTGGAGATTCTGTCCAACGAGGATGGGGAGTGGCACGAGTCCTTCTCGCTGGTGCTCGGCCCAGACGACCCCTGTGGAGGCGGTGTTCGGGGAGATCACCGTGGCGACGGTGACCATTCTGGACCAGGAGGCCTCGGGCAGCTTCATCCTCCCCGGCACGCCTATTGTGAGAAAAAGATCCGTAAAAACCTTTTGACGGGCCTCTGGGGGCAGGGGGGCCAGAATAGAGGATTTATGAGTCCCTCCTTCGTCGTCAGGCGGTCTCCCTCGCCGACTACAACCACGTCCAGGAGGTGACCAAGGAGGGCAGCAAGAAGACTGTTACCCACTGGTGTGCGTGACCCTGTGTGACCCCCACTACCCTAAGTACTCTGTGATGAAGGAGCTCTGCGAGGAGGCCGGCATCAACCAGACCCAGGTCCACTTCTCCTGGGAGGTGGCGGCGCGCATCGACACTAGCGGCGCCCGGTCCCCCTTTGAGACGGTCACGGACACCACGCTGTACACCGGCGTCAACCACATGGTGAGCTGGGGTGTCCGGACAAAAGGACGCGGCTCCGTCCCCCGTCTCGCTGTCCAGTCTCTGACCCCCCCCCCCCCCCCCCATCCTGCCGCAGGTCCTCGACAGCATCTACTTCAGCCATGAACTCTAGTGGTCCGACTCTCAGCGGTGGCGTTGGTGTTGCAGGTCCGGGACTCGGCCCAGTCCTTCCTGACGGTGCAGGTTCCCCTCTACGTGTCCTACGTCTACGTGACGGTGCCGCGGGGCTGGGCCTCCCTGGAGCATCACACCGAGATGGAGTTCTCCTTCTTCTACGACACGGTGCTGTGGAGGACGGGTCAGGGGGTTAAATACCCGCTTTGCATTTTGAAAGCTGTATATTCAACTAACTAGATATTTTCTAATGTTTCTTCAGCTTCTGCTAAACAAAAAGAAAGATATTTTAAAGAATGTCGGTAATCAGTTGATGGACCCCATTGACTTCCATAGTATTTTTTGGGGGGGAACGGAACAGTAGATATGCATATCTACAGAGGCCGCAAGGATAGTGTACTGGTTGGTGGTTGTGTCCGACCGATTGTGGTGGGCCGGTCTGAGCAAAAATGCCAGGGCCCTTTTTTTGTCCCAGTCCAGCCCTGTCTGTAGCCATGTTCTGCACAGGAAAACAAAGCCAATGTAGAGAAACAAATAGTCAGTTAATACCTCCTAGTTTTATATCTTCACGAGAGAAAAAGGACAGACGGCCATCGTTGGATGGAATGGAGAAAAGCAACGTCAGTGCAGATCTCTCACCTCGCAGCAAACATCAGAGGGATTGTGACCTTCTTTCACAGCGGCCCACGAGTTGAAGACAGAACAGGAGCTGCCGCGGCTTCCTGTACACTAAAGAACTCACGGGGTTCAAAGCAAAAAAGAACAGACTTTGAGCCGAATCGTGACCTTGTCAACCGTAACAGCCCCAGAGCTATAAAAGACATTTTTCTTTACTCTTCAGAGGTTGTGAGATCGCCATCAGACCACAATAGTTTGTAAAAAGTGACACCCCGGCCTCTGAAGATGCATTTTACGCCAGAGTGTACCAGGGGAAGGATGAAGATGAAAGATGACTTCACTATGCATTCAGACAGCTCTGGATTTAAATAATCAGTCAAACGTTTGAGCTAGTTAGTTTAGAAGAAAGTATCACATGTATAACCGCTGGATTTAACAAACAAGTTGAATAAATGTTTAAAGTTAACATGGTTCAAATAGTGAGCGTAGGAGCCCAATCCCATGTTAGCTGTGCAGGGGCTGTTTTAAAAAGCAGTATTTTTTTAACTTTTGACTACTCATGTCAGCGGCCGAGGTGAAAAAAATAAATTATGTTGCCGAAAACGGCACCTAGGTAAGGGCTAAGAGCCCTAGGAACTCAACTAAAACAAAAGGCCAGGTTCTTTATATTTGGGGGAGAGCAGTGACATACTGACCTAAAAGGAGACAAGGGCGGAAATACTAATAAAAGATTATTTATTTTAATGTAAAGGCTTAAAATGTATCCTAAAATAGTCCGTCCAAGTTGGCCACCGCAGCAGAATCCCGCACGTAGATATTCCACCGGCTGCGATTGACAGCCGCTCTCTGTTGCCGCTCCAGCTCCTCTCGACCCTGCCGCGTGTCCTCTTTCTGTTCTTCTCCTCCCCCCTGTCTCCGTCTACCTGTTTTAAAAAGGGAACGGTCCCACCCTTGGCAGTTCCCCACTGCCCATTAGCAGCTGATTGTTGATGTGTCACTGGGGCCGATTGTCAATTAAGGACACAATGCCAATCAAAACTGCAAACACAAATCGCCACACACAAAACATGCAATCAAACATAAAACATGCAGTAATATCAATAAAATACACCAATAAACATGCAATTGTCCAATCGTCCACCCCGTGACACTCACACTTTTTCAAATATTCTGTCACTGTGCTGAATACATCATGTCATGAAGTAAGTGTTTTCTTACAGGCCAAAACACTTGCATTAAATTAACTTTGGCCCATGATTTTGTTACACCAGTAATCAGATGTTGCCACACTGATTGGCCAGCTGGTCAGAGCCAATGGATGCAGTTATAGAATCCAGAAGCTATAAAAACTGTACATTCATGATTTTGCTCCATGTCATTTTGTTTGTTCAGCAGAGGCCAGCAGAGTTCCTTTGGTGTGACTCGCTGTTACTTTCACTTTGCATTTTTTTTAATCCCAGAGTTTTTTGTCCATTTTCTTAAATACCACGCCTCACTGCAAGAAATCGTATGTGTATGTGTATGTGCACAGTTACAAAAATCTTGATCTAGTAAGGAATAATACATTTCTTTAATTTAGTTCAGGAAACACACGCCCACCCTGAAGTGCTGCACTACGTTGTTCACACTAACGGCCGATCTCGAGTGAGCCCATAAGCCCAGTGACCACGGTGAAACCACACGGCACGCTCTCTGCAAACAAAAGACGCCCGCGCACAGTGCAGAGCAGAGCATTGCATCTCAGTCAGGATGTGGTCACACATATGGCATAGATTCAGAAATAACCTTCCTAATGTAGCTTAGAGGGCTGCAGAGCTCCGGCCTGCGTGGCGTTGGACATGAATAAATGAATCTAATTGACAAACAGGCCTTCTGCAGGCCGGAATGAACTCAATCCCACCGACCCCTTCAGGAGTCACTGGTCCGCAGCTTCAGTCTGTGGAGCTCTGTGGCTGTTTGTCACTGTGGGTTTACTGTTATTAACTACTCAACAACAACAAGAACAACAGAGATGCTTTATGTCTGGATGTTAATGTGCACATCTGAACGACTTTTAACTAAATAGCAATGCAGCATGAAAACATTGCAAATCAATTTTAAATCAAGATGGCACATGATGTCGTTCTGTTTGTTCAGGACAGCTCGGGGTCAGACCTCCTCCAGGCGTGTTTTTAGGTTTGTGACTAAACGGCCCCACTAGAGGTCAGGAGAACTTCACCTGCAGCTGCTGCTGCAAACCACGATCACACCGTCAGCCTTTCCCAGCACTTAATGCTGTTTTAACTGGTTTTTCTCCCAAAAACACCAAAAACTGTTGTCAACTGTCACGCGGTGGTACGTATCTGGCGTAAAGGATCCACACGCAGAGGGAAGTCACAGAAATGAGGGTTTTAATTATCAACTGAAACAACGAGCCGAGCTCGATGGCAAAACATAGAACGAAAATGTATCCTCTAAGGGACCAGCTAAGCAAAAGGCAAAACACAAGGTAATCCTCCGGGCGGGGAAGTCTCCTCCATGAAGAGGGAAGCTCGACAGGAGCCCACGGGATGCAGCTTCCGCGGCGCGACGCTGGAGACCGGGCGGGCAGGACTAGGCGGTACGTAAGAGACAGCGGGGTCTTGAGGCTGCTGGACAAGGCAAGAACTCGACTTACAATAACAATCCGACAAGACACAAAGGGAACACATGCAAGATATAGACAGGGTGATTAGACATGACGAGAAACAGGTGTAACAGCAAACGGGGCGGGCACTGATTGAAATGAGCGGCAGGTGGATGGGAAGACTACGTGAGAAGTGGGTGTGTGCGCTAAGGTGAGACTAATGGGTAAATGAGTGTGTCAGTGAATGTATATGGCAGAGGGGAAGAGAGAGGGAGAGACCCGGATCCTGACAGTCAACAAATACTCCAACATTCGAGTCATGCATTCAACTAATTTAAAGCAGTGTTTGAGATACAACGTGAGAGAAGGAACCCTATCTGAGACCAGGGTCTTTTTTCCATCTCCGTTGTTTTGCGTGTGCTCTGCAGTCCTGTGAGGGACTCTGTGTCACTGTGACTTTCCTGTGGGCCCAACTGAGCAGAAGGTGTCAAATGGTTGTGGTTTGCTTTGCTGTCACCTCTGTGTTGTCTTTTTTAACTTCCTGGAAACTGTGTGGCTGAGACATCGTGAAAACAGCAGCCATCTTGGCTCTTTATGATGTGTAACAGAATGAGGCTCCATCATGACGTTCTCTTGAGGTCACAAACTCTAAACGGTCTGGGTGGATTCTGTCTTGTGATGTGAACATGAAACTGCCTGAAAACAGCAATCATGTCTTGTTACAGATAAGCAGGCGTCATAAGGAAATGTTACAGGTCGATTTCAACCAAAAAGGGGAATCTGAAACTGAATTTGAATCACAATAACAAACAAGTTTTCTTTCTGGTTTTAAAAACATTTTATTAATTATAAATGGTCTGCGGAAATTAAGCAAAAATCAAAAGTATTATCGGCATAACATCTAGAAGCCATTAATAAAGATCAAGTGACAGAATGCTCTATTTGCCTTAAAGGACATGATAAGATTCATCATTACTCATCATTACACAATGGAATATATTGTTTGTGATAAAAGAAGTGGACGCTTCTCCCCCTGTGAATTCACTCATTGGTTGGAACAACTCCCAGACTGGATGAAAAAGGGATCTGATGAGTACAGAGTTCTCCTCAGAGCAGGTACTGAAGTAGGGGAAAAAGTAATATAAAAAAGCTTGGAAATGTATTTGCAGTCCATCAATCACAGTCCATCAAGCCCCAACCTAAAGCACACTTCTCTCTATGATCTATTTGACTCTAAATGATCAGATTGTTAGATGTCAAATAGTTGGGATTGTTATTTCCCTTTTTTTAGACTCTACAATGTAGAGTCTGGATGTAGAGTATACATCCTCGAAGTATTGATGGCAGAATAGGTGCTGGAGTCAGAACTCTGGATCTTCTTCTTCTGTGGTCTCTGTGATGTCTGTTGGATTTCCAGTGCAGCATAGCACACATCTTCATCCTGAAATTTGACATTTGTCCTTTAGGATCGTGAACTGATTTATTGCCATGAATCAGTACTTTCTTCTGTTACACCTACCCCATGCTGTCTTCTTTGAGGTGTTTGCTGATCAGGTTGTGGAGCTGCAGAAATCAATACAACATCAGTACAGACAGAACGGTGCATCAACACTCCAACACGGATCAAAAGGAGAGACTTCAGGTTTCTTTGTGATAACAATTCATTCAGTAGATTACCAATGACATTTCTTACATTTAGCTCTTAAGGAGCAGTATACAGTAGTTACCTTTTTTCTGACAGAGATGATAAACTAGAAGAGAGGAGAGCAGAGAGGAGAGAACAGCAATAGCTGGACACAAGGAGAACAGCACCATCCAACACACAACACAGAGGCACTGAGTCTGGGGCGGAGGCTCGCTGGGGTCTGGACCTAAAAAAGAGTTGTGTCAAAAAGATTCATTAAACTGTGACCTCACCATAATGATGAAACTATGTAATGTATGGAAACATTTTGGCACAATAAATAGTCATGACGATGATTTAGCTTTGTTCAGATTAATAAACAAAAGCTATTTACACGGGCGTAAATATTCTTTTATTAATTAAATATATAAATATTCAGATTCCTGAACAAAACTTGCAACACTTATTTCAATTATGTGCACTTAAATGTAATAATTGTAACCCCTGTAACCTAAAGCAGTGTTTCTCAACTGGTGGGTCGCGACCCACTAGTGGGTCGCGACCCACCAGACCCACCAGACCCACCAGACCCACCAGACCCGTTTGTAGTGGGTCGCGGGCCTTTGCATGGGAAAATTAAAAATGTCTGTGTATAATGTATGTTTTCCGTCAGCGCGGCAATTAGAACGCGGAATAGATTGTGGAATATAAATACTTCTCTAAACGATTAAACTGTTTGATTTCAAATTGGCCCTTGTTGATACCCATAATGTTTCTGTAAGATGTCATAATAGTTCACATTAAGTACACAAGGTACATTTTCCTACTTGTTGATAATTGTTTAGTCAAATCATACAACATAGATCTCACAAGAACAAAATCAGAGCAGCATACTTACTGATCGAGATCCTTGTTGTGACGTTGCCGTTTCTGTAAATAGTTCCAGGTCCAATTAATTTGTTTACCTCCACACTTCTCTGTCCAGTTCCACAGTAGTAGAGTCCCTCATCGGAATCAGTGATGTTCATGATCAGCAGGTCATAGGAATCAGAAGAAGAGTTTCTCACAATTTCGAAACGAGGAGGAAACTTTAGAGGATCTTTGGTGGCCTGGCCCTGATTCTGTAGTCCTCCGTATAAACTAACGTCTATTTTAATGACAAGGGAAGGGTGGTTCTCAACAGAGCAGTTCCTGTACCACACTATGTGTACTCCAGTTGATAATTTACAATCACAGTAGAGAGTGATGTTGTCTCCTCGTCTGACTGACACTGATCCAGAGATCCATTCATGACTGCAGGATGCAACTCCTGGAAAACAGAGAAAATGGTAAAAGCAGCTGAAAATGTGCTCCGTGTTGGATGGTTTCACGTTACAGCAGGGGCAGATTTCTGCTCAACACAACAACAATGAGAGCGTCATACAAGACAAATAAGACTCACCTAAGAGAGCCACTAGAAAAGTGTGCAGCCCGTCCATGAGTGATGATGATCGTTAGTTAAAAGACAGCGAGACAGATTTCACCCAAAGACGTCATGCCCCCAAAGACAAAGGAAGTGTTCAATATGATTGGCCAGTCAAGTGGAAAATTCTCTTCTGTGGGTTTTTTCGATTGGTTAAAAGATGTTTGTGGTATTCTGCGCTTTTATGCTTCCCGTACATGATTAGTTGATAACGAAGACAAGATATGCCCTACTGAGGGGTTGACATTACACTGCCTTGTATTTCAAGCACTGTTGCCTTTGTACAGTAGTACTTACATTATGCTGAGGGGTTTTATAGACATGAAGGACCAGAAGTGTACACTCCTCAGAATTAGGACTGTGGGATACAGTGAGCTTCATTTACAGTTCCAACAAGTCTTCATGTTGGTATAATAACCAACCAATAATAACAATAAAGCTTATTATAATATTTTTATATATTGTTTTATTTATTCATGCGTCTTTATGTCTTTAACCATCTGCTGGAGGCAGGATCTTGGTCAAAATCAACAGTTTGCAGAGTAAAACAGACTTTGGTTTATAGGTCGTGTTTAGTCTTTAATTCATCAAACAGCGATGCAGCGGACTGTTTTTGCATATAGCACATGGGGTACACCTAAACATAAATAATGAATACATTTTACTCATTTACTTTAAAAAACTGAATAGGAATACACAATTGGTTTACAATAAGAACAGAGTTGATAAAGTATGAAGCTTTACTTTCATTTGGGCCACTCTGCTTTGTGATCGCTAAACCAAAACACATTGCCTGTTCACACCAAGCAGAGATGAAAAAATAATTTGGCATAAAAAGTCCAGTAGTTCTTATGCATTGTGTGTTTGTGTCGTCAAGGGTTTTATTGACTAAATTGCAAATTATCCACATTATTGCCTCATTCAGAAGATCTACTATTGAAAGACTTTCATGAGAGTTCACCTGGACGGCTCTCTCCTTTGGAACTGTCAGGAACAGCACCTTTGATCCTGGAGACCTATTTCGTCTTTGCTTCATGGTGGTAATTCTCCATCTCCATAGCAAGTCCACTCTCACACGCGTCTCTGATGTCAGACGCCATCACCTGTCTCGTAACTCCTTTTCTCCTTTTTGATTTAATTTTGTTTCATTTGAAACTGTTTCAGTTTTGAGTTTTTTGCTGCAGGAGCCTCCTTCACTCACAAGTCCACTTGGCAGCTACTTTACTCAGTTGTCTTTTATTTACATCTGGTCTTCCTGCATAGAAAGAGAAATCGATCAGTTAACTGTTTATTCTGTGTAAAATACATCATCATGTATTTAGAGACTGTCAGTTCGGCTGGTGCGAGGGCAAGGGAGGACTCAAACGCAGGGTAATGGAAAAATAAAAAGACTTTAATTGTCAAACTCACAAAATCAAAATCGCTCCAACCAAAAAAAGGGGAGGAAGGAGGAGAAAACAAGACAAAAACAGGGACCTGGAAACATGAAACGTGAAACAGACTTGACATGACTTACTTGAACACTGACATGTAGACAATGACGCGACAAAGGACAACTGGCACGCAGGGCTTAAATACACAAGGGAGGTGCAGGTGATTGGACACAGGTGGAAACACTCAGGCAATCACGGGACAAGGCAGGAAGTGAAGTTACCCAGGAACACAAGAGACATGAAAACTACAAAATAAGACATAGAGCAGAACCAAACCGTGACAGAACCCCCCCCTCAAGGACCGAATTCCAGACGGTCCTAAAGGGGGGCAGAACCATGAAAATCAGACAAGGGGCGGGAGGGTGGGGACCCGACAGCTATGGTCCGGCGGCCTGCCGGGGCGGCGGCCGGGCGTGGGGTGCTCTGGGGGTCTGCCGGGTCGGCGGCCGGGCCTCGGGGTCTCGG